>NC_092638.1:44143623-44226336 GCF_039555335.1 Amphiura filiformis | reverse complement strand
CAGATGCTACCGCCTGAATACACATAGATAATGACGTTTCCAAAGAGGTGAGAGTAAAGAGTGAGACAGATAGATTGTTACCATAGATTTTCACAGCAGCACTGGAAGAGGTTTTCAAAAAGTGCAACCTAGAGGGAAAAGGAGTCAACATCGACGGAGCCGGAGAGATGTTAAAGGATTTGAGATTTGCAGACGATGTTGCCCTAACAATAACATTGGTGAAGGGAAGGATATTGGATTGCAAATATACAAAGGAACAATTCAGTTTATGACTAGCTTAGTGACAAAAGAAACAATAGCAATCAGCAGATCCAAGAATGCTGATAACGCCAAGTACTTCGACAGAACTTCGACATTTAAATCATAATTTGTTGTTATTTTGTGAGAAACCTGTCAATTTTCACAATTCGCAATTTTTTGAAACAGCACCAATTTCGTTCGTGTGCAATTTTTAAAATAATAATCCCGTTGATTCAACGTTTTCTTGATATCATTTGACTATTAAACATTCAGTGTTTTATCACAAAAAAACCCATTTCCAATATTTTGGCTTAAATATAGTGGATTATATTCAAATTTACGAAAATGTCCGAACAATACAGACAGAGGGCCATAACTTCGGACTCATCTCTCCCAGGCCTGTACGGAGGATTTATGGCTGTGGTGCGGGACCTCAAACCTCGTTTAAAAACAGTCCTTGTTTTTACTTTTTGAACGCGTTATCACCAACAAGTGAACCTTTATTAAATTTTTCTCCCATGGAAAATCTACATCCGCAAAATTCTGTCCTGATAACTCAAACATTTTATAGTCGAAAAGTAGGTCAAAGGCCACAACCTATCATGTCGTAAATACACTTGTTAAATATTTGTTAATCAAATGAAGTCTCTTTGATCTGCCACTTTCATCCTTGTACACGGGCAGTGTTTCGTCATTCCTATCAGCGTGTTAATACACCGAGTGCCAAATTGTGTCGTTCACCTACGTTCAAAAATAAAACAGGGTCCTTTCAACACAATTTCCCAGGTGTCTTTGTTAATGGATTACTGGACTGGGAATGCCTGGAAGACCAGTCACGAAGGTGTTAGTAGGTGTCAACATGAGAATTAAGAATACGTATAATCATTACCATGTTCTGTTTGAGTTAATCCATTATCAAACAGGTACAATCATATGAAAGACCTTGGTAATTCCGATGGGACTTTTAAATTCGATGACGTTAAATTATTTGTATGTTGTCAATGTGATATTGTTTTTGTGGGATTTGTGACATTGCTTTGCTTCAAATTAAAAAGTTTTACTTTCTTTTTGGTTCGGAAACCAAAAAATAAGGGGATTAAAAAGAGGAACATATATTTGTCTACAATCATAACTGCTGGGAAGAAAACTAGTTACTTAGCAGTTCATTGGGTCCCCTGCATGCAGTTTTCTACTGATCGTATCTGGATACAACATTTTGGTGGGTAATGTTTTCATAATTCCAACATACCATACGGAAATATTTATGACAATAAGTTGAAACGTTGATCTATTGTCTCACAAAATCACACGAATGAGTACACACAATGTGTGGCTTAAGGTATATGGGGAATATGCTAGATATATTAACCCTAACCGTACCAAACATCATAAAACCTCAATTCAGAAAGCGTAGACACAAGCAAATATCCCACGTGATGCGATTGCGTCATCATGCGAACAGTCATGGCGACGGAAAGCTTGGCCGGCAAGTTACACCCCTGTAGTAATTTCGGCCCGTGCACGGCGTGGCACCGAGGGGTTGGGGTTCAAAACCACACCTGAGAATAAAGTTTTCTCTTCTTCTTCTTTCCCTCTTCCTTCCTTCTTTCCTTCCCCCTCGCCAAAAATCAACGGAGGGGTTAGGGTTAAAGAACTGCTATTACTTCTGCTTTTATTTGTGCACTGTTCATTAACTAGCCTACTCTAGTACCGTGTATACATCTTGATGATTCAATTATGTATTTCTACAAGTTCAGATATAATTTTCAAAGTTATCATCAGCATCTTGACGAATTCACGGTGTTCATTATTGAGATGAAAAGACGCGCCGACAATAATTTATGGAAAGACGTATGGCATATCTCATGTTCTTCTGATATACAATTTAAATGCAGCATACGCTACATCTGTTAAGTAGTCTTTAATAACAAATGTATGGTTCTATTTATGTTGTAAAATATTCAAAATGTATTGCATCCCTTGCACCTGATGTCAAATGTTTTATGAAAATAATGCGGATGTCATTATCTGGTAACACAGGTGTCTTTGTTAATGGATTACTGGACTGGGAATACCTGGAAGACCAGTTACGAAGGTGTTAGTAGGTGTCAACATGAGAATTGGGGATACGTATAATCATTACCATGTTCTGTTTGAGTTAATCCATTATCAAACAGGTGCGGTCATATGGAAGACCTTGGTAAATCCGATGGGACTTTCAAATACGATGACGTTAAATTGTTTGTATGTTGTCATTGTGATATTGTTTTTGTGGGATATTTGACATTGCCTCCCAGCAAACACAAAACGTTTTCGACATCATTCGCAAAAGGTTATAAAAGGTTGTCAGAAAACGTTTAAATGTCGGGTTATATAAAGGGTATATTAAGAGTATAAAACGTTTTCATAGCCTTAAAAAACATCTTTTGATAATCTACTGCTCAGCAAACAAAAATGTTTTACAGAAAATGTTTAAATGTCGGGTTATATAAAGGGTATAAAAACGTTTTAATAACATTCCAAAAACATTCTTTGAAACTTGATACAAAACATTCTAAACAGAATATTATTTTAGGTTGAAGAAATATTTTGCGAAAAATGTTTGCCCAAAATATTTTCAATAACGTTTTAAAACGTTTTCATGACCTTTATATAACCCGACATTTAAATGTTATTAAAAGTTTTTGAAAAAAACATTTTAAGAACATTTCTGTGTTTGCTGGGGTCAAATATTTTAACATAATGTTATTTATGTATTGACACAATATTTGGCAAAAATGTTTCCAAAATTAGTTTACAATAATATTTCTTGAAAACATTTAAAAATATTGTTGTAGTGTGTTTTCATACAAAACGTTTTAAAACGTTATCATGACCTTTATATAACCCGACATTTTAATGTTATTACAACGTTTTTACCTAAACCAAAAGCCAAAATATAACTTATTTAAAATGTTTTTAAAACGTTTTTGTGTTTGCTGGGCTTGCTTCAAATTAAAGTTTTACTTTCTTTTTGGTTCGGAAACCAAAATAAGGGGATTAAAAAAGAGGAACATACTTGTCTACAATCATAACACTTTATTGAACGTTTTACGATCATTTCCATACCACAACTGCTGGGAAGAAGACTAGTTACCACTACCTTTTCCACATCTCCCCCATCAGGCCTGTACGGAGGATTTATGGCTGTGGTGCGGGACCTCAAACCTCGTTTAAAAACAGTCGTTGTTTTTACTTTTTGAACGCGTTATCACCAAAAAATGAACCTTTATTGAAATTTTTCTCCCATTATTGGACCTTGGAAAATAAGAAAAAAGTGGCCCTTTGTGAGTGGGGATGCTGCCGAAGTCTGATCTCCCATCCTCTTTTCTCTTTTATTCAATTTTACTCTTTTCAAGTTTTTATTTTATCAATATAAGTTTCTTCTCTTCCACATTTTTTTTTATCGTTGATGTTTCTCTAGTGAGCATCCGCAAAATTTTGCCCATGATAACTCAAACCATATATTTTATCATCGAAAAGTAGGTCACAGGCCACAACCTATCATGTCGTAAATACACTTGTTAAATATCCGCTTAAATCAGAATTGACCCTTGTTAATCAAATGAAGTCTCTTTGATCTGCCACTTTCATCCTTGGCGACGGGCAGTGTTTCGTCATTCCTATCAGCATGTGTTAATACACCGAGTGCCAACTTGTGTCGTTCACGTACGTTCAAAAACAAAACAAGGTCCATTCAACACAATTTCCCAGGCGTCTTTGTTAATGGATTACTGGACAGGGAATGCCTGGAAGACCAGTCACGAAGGTGTTAGTAGGTGTCAACATAAGAATTGGGGGATACGTATAACCATGTTCTGTTTGAGTCAATCCATTAGCAAACAGGTACGGTCATATGGAAGACCTTGGTAATTCCGATGGGATTTTCAAATTAGATGACGTTAAATGGTTTGTATGTTGTCAATGTGATATTGTTTTTGTGGGATTTGTGACATTGCCTTGCTTCAAATTAAAAGTTTTACTTTCTTTTTGGTTCGGAAACCAAAAATAAGGGGGTTAAAAGAGGAACATTATACTTGTCTACAATCATAACACGTTATTGAACGTTTTAATACGATCATTTCCATACCACAACTGCTGGGAAGAAGACTAGTAACTTAGTAGTTCATTGGGTCCCCTGCAAGCAGTTTTCTACTACTGATCTTGTCTGGATAAGGTTCTGGATAGATGGTTCTATTTATTCAGAATGTATTTTTGAATCCCTTGCACCTGATTTCAAATGTTTTATGAAAATAATGCAGATGTCATTATCTGGTAACGCATAAACATCCACAAGACAAACGCCTTATGAGTATGAACCACAAATAGTGCGCATTTGTCCAGGTATCACATATTTTTTTTTCTCAATGACCCTCTTGAAATTTTAGAGCTGAATGATGTATTGTTCGGATTGTGTAAAATGGGTCAAAAGTTGGTGTATCAACTTATAATTCAATCACATTCAAATGCACATTATCACGTCAAAAGGAATATCGGTATGAAATTTCATAATTGGGGAAGGGATGAGGCCATGGAGGAAAACAGCTGTTGGTGAAATCGTACCATTTTCCTTTAAATATGTCAAAAAGGTTTGGTAAAACCAAAATAAATACCACAAGAAAACTGAACCTACACAGCCAATAAACGCCAATTTTTTTTTTAAATGATATAATAATGGTGGAGAACAGACACAAGATGAGAAGTATATGGGTGAGCAAGGTGATGTCAATAAATACGATAGGATCAATAATGGAAAGTCGTCCGCAAATTAAGATGATATTACAGACAACGTAAATGGAAATACAGGCAAGAACTGACATGAAAAAATAGACCATAGACCTCATTAAGGTTCAGTATTAACACAGTGCGTTAATAAGTGCGGAGTGTGGTGCCTACTTGCTTGCTAAAATGAAGATGCGAAATTACGTAAAGGACATTGTAATTTGTTTAATTTTTATCTCACCTGTCGGTATTGCCAATCTAATTGGTCAAAATTACGTATAAATATGCTAATATATTTAGTAGGCAATCACCTGGAGACGGTGGTGTCTGCATTTAATATGCAAGAAAGGGTGCATTGCACTGTAATGTACTGAAATATGCATAGGAAGTTATCCCCTTTACTCATTTGTGACTTCTAACAAAAAGCGCTGGTTCACGTAGTATTTCTCATTCAAACCAATTCAATACACGACCTCGGAGTTACCTGCATGACTTTCGCGGGCTATTTTGAAACAGTCATGGTTGCACATGCAGGTACTTCTTATGAAAGTCCTAAACAAGGTATAGCAATCGCTGATAGGATATGCTGCACAGTGTCGACACCCTATATTATAAATATAAAGTTAATACTCCGTTGGTGAGCGACGGGCGATTGGTATTTCACCGAACGCAAGAAAAGGAGTCCCATCTGATTAGCTAGAAATCGATCGCTAGATCGCTCAGTGGTGGAGTACAAACTCAAAATGGAGAGATGTATTCAATTCGATTGAAATCAATATTCTATTATTGACGCAGATAAAGAAGTGGTATAGTGTGTTGATATAGTAAATTGTATAGACTTGTGCTTTAATATTCTGTACACGTGTTCCTTTATCAAATTGTAATTATCAAAGAGTTTAATATAGGGCCTATCACAATTTTGACGAACGATTTCAAAATCGTTACGGATAAAATGCAGTAAAATATATCCACAGCAAACAGCAATCCCTGCTAATTAGTGTATTGCATTTCCAGTTAGTGTATTGGAAACGAAACCTGGGGTTTACCTGACAAAAATCGAATTTTCTTGTAATGGCAATATCATATGGGGTACTTGATCATGCGCAAATCGTAAAAACATAGAATAGAAACTCTGTTGCAGGCTATGTGGTATCTCATATCGTGTGCATATGGTATGCTTAGCCTGAGTCGCTCGGCCTATCTCGAACAAAATCGCCATGCGTAGCTTTTGAAAAACGAGAGGATTCGCCGTACTATCACGGCAATTTTTTTTTTTTTTTTATAGGGATGATGACGCTGTGTGCTGCTTATGGAACACGGATAACCTCCATTTATTAAGTTATAATCCCGTCATAATTGCGAATAATATTTATTGAGTCAATATTACGTATATACGGTGCATGATCGGTCAACTAATTGGTGTAGATTCCCGCCGTAGGGGAAATAAAATCTATAACATTATCTTTGCAGTATTTTTGGGAACAACACATAGAACAACTCCATAAATTGTTTTAAAAAGCTGAAGTAAGATTGGCGGTCGATCTGGTAAGAAGTGTGTTTTGCCATGACTTAATAATATACTTAGGATATGTTGTAGGTCAAAGTCAGGTAAAACCTAAAGCCAAAGTTGATACAAGCAACAGAGAAATTATTCCACAATCATGACAATTGAAAGGAGTGTCTGTCATTTGTTTTAACACTACTACATTCTGATGTGTATTTGGGTACCACATGTACCTTCACAGATCAAATCCCCTCACTTTCATCCACGGGATTAAGAACAAAAACTAAAGAGGCGATATCGCGTTTGACCTTGCACGAGTACACTGGAAAAAATGGTCTCACTGCGATACTTTCTGGGGGTCAAATGTACATGACACTGACAAAAGTGTTGTTTTGACTCTAAACTTGGTGTAATCGGCAATGATAATTATATTAATATAAAGTATGAAACTACCGTAAAATATACAAAATTTGGCGAGCTTTCGGCCATTGGCCTTTTTCACAGCCATAATAAAATGCTTGTGAAAACAAAAAAAATATCCGCAAGGAGAGGAGGACGAAAGCGCAAGCGGGAAGCACAAAAAGCGCGCGAGCAAAAACGCAAAGGGCCTATTAAACGTCAGAAAGCGGGAAAATCAACGTTCATTCCTGAAGGAGTAAGTGTTCCTAAATTGAAAAATAGCTGCTGTTCATCTTTGCGGCGACTTGCCGTGTTACCGTGGCATTTTTTGAGTCCAGTAAATTGCATGTCTTTTGGTGATGTCCCTCTGTTGGTATCTCTGAGATGTTCCCGAAAACGTTCTGATATCATTCGTCCAGTTTCACCGATGTATACTGAAGCGCATTTACGACACGTACAGGCATTATATTCAGTCGTTAGTGGTGCAGGTGAAGTCACCCTTGATGTTACAGTTATCTTTGGGACCGTTGATTGTAGCAGTGTTATAGACGAGCCGATAAGTTTTGCATCAAGTGTTGTATCGGGGTAATAATATGATAATATGTTGTTCATTCATTTACAGTGACACCGTAAGTGTCCAACCGACACCTTTCAGTGATTATTTAGTGATTTACACCAAAACCGGTGTAAATTTAATTGAAATGACTCCTAGGGTGTCAGTAGGTGCCGGATAAGCGCACGGTTTTTTTGCGATGTGCCATAGTAATCTCACACATATTAACGCATGCGCCTTGGCACACACGGAAGTTTCTCTGCATTCTCGGTGCCATTTTCCATGCTCTTGAGCCCGGTAAGTACCAAATTGCTTCTTTTCCAGTTCAATCCTATTCAGAAGTGTGTTGTTGCAAGTTCCCCTTACGGTATCACAGTAAGTCAATCTTGGAAGAATAAGAGCTTTGTAAATTGTATTCATGTGGAGACTGTTAGACAAATTTATTTTGTGTTTCCCATTTTAGATTTTGGTCGAGGATGTCGAGGATGACTCGCAGGTATTTGCATTGATTGACATTTTCAAGTTGATCCCTACTCATGTAAACACTTAGCTTATCAACCCTTGCATTAAAATAATTTGTACAGAAAAGCATGGCTTTTGTATTTTTAGCATTTAAGGTCAATTTGTTCACTTCCATCCACGATGTAATTCGTTTAAGATCATCATTAAGATGGACATTGATCTCATTGATATTTTTTGATGAGCGAAAAAAGCAGTGTCGTCAGCATAAAGCGTGATTTTCGTATCACTGGACACAGTTAAAGGCAGATCATTGATATACGTCGTGAGGTGGGCCCAAATTTGTACCTTGAGGAACACCAAACCGGACACATGTGAATCCAGAAATAGTATTACCAATCGGGGATTTACCATTTGGGCTGATACCATTTCGTCTAATATCCATTTCGCCCACATCCATTTAATCTAAACCCATTAGGTCTATATCCACTACGTCCAATATTAATTTGGTCTTATAACCATTTGGTTAGATAACCATTTGGTCCAATAACCATTTAGTCTAATAACCAATAGGTGTAAAACCATTTAGTCTAACAACCATTTAGTCTAATACCCTTTTGGTCTATAACCAATAAGTCTAATAGCCATTTGATCTAATACCCATTGGTCTACAAACCATTTAGTCTAACAAAGCATTTAGTAAACCAATTGGTCTACTATCCGATTGGTCTAATAGTATTTGTGAGGCTGCAGAAGCGCAATAACGTGTACATACTATGAGGTCATAGTCTGGAGTCACCGTCATGACCGTGGTCATAAAAGGAGGGCCTTTGTTCTCGGGATTTTATAAACAGTGTAACAGGCCTATACATGTATTGTCAACACATAACTCCATATGCAAATGACAAAGTCAGGGAAACCTCAATTTCTTTTAATGTTGGAATAGCAGATAACTCATACCAGCACCTGTCCGGCACCCATGGCAACCCGGTGATGCATGATGAGCCTAGTCTGTATACCTTCCTCAAGTCAGTAATTTAGATATTGTTTTTTATTGTAGCTTTAAATGTAATGATGAGAAGTATATAAAAGTAAACATCTCGTAGCATAACAGATTCCTGCAAAAATTAACAGTATTTGAGAAAATCTCAAAATTTGATTTCACTTTACTGACTCGAGGAAGGCATACGGACTATACTCATTAGCCTACACGTATTTACAGCCCGTCAGCAGTAGTAGACGAAATGGCAATTTTATACGAATTAGCAAATAGACGAAATGGTATTAGACTAACTGGTTATTAGACCATACGAGTATTGGACCTAACAGTTATTAGACCAAGCGGTTATTAGACTATTAATGAAATATTAAACCAAATGGTTATTAGACTATATGGTTAGTAGACATACTGGTTATTAGACCAAACAATATTATACTAAATGGACATTAGACTATATGTTTATTAGACTAAGCGCCAATTACCCTTTCTGGAAATGGACCAATTGAATATAGACTGAACGGAAATTAGACGAAATGGTATCAGACCAAATGGCAATAGACCTTACCAATCTTAGTTGCCTGCACTCTATCACTAAGATAAGATTTAAACCAATCCAGCAAACCAACCAACAAAGTCAGGGAAACCTCAATTTCTTTTAATGTTGGAATAGCAGATAACTCATACCAGCACCTGTCCGGCACCCATGGCAACCCGGTGATGCATGATGAGCCTAGTCTGTATACCTTCCTCAAGTCAGTAATTTAGATATTGTTTTTTATTGTAGCTTTAAATATAATGATGAGAAGTATATAAAAGTAAACATCTCGTAGCATAACAGATTCCTGCAAAAATTAACAGTATTTGAGAAAATCTCAAAATTTGATTTCACTTTACTGACTCGAGGAAGGCATACGGACTATACTCATTAGCCTATACGTATTTACAGCCCGTCAGCAGTAGTAGACGAAATGGCAATTTTTATACGAATTAGCAAATAGACGAAATGGTATTAGACTAACTGGTTATTAGACCATACGAGTATTGGACCTAACAGTTATTAGACCAAGCGGTTATTAGACTATTAATGAAATATTAAACCAAATGGTTATTAGACTATATGGTTAGTAGACATACTGGTTATTAGACCAAACAATATTATACTAAATGGACATTAGACTATAATTATGTTTATTAGACTAAGCGCCAATTACCCTTTCTGGAAATGGACCAATTGAATATAGACTGAACGGAAATTAGACGAAATGGTATCAGACCAAATGGCAATAGACCTTACCAATCTTAGTTGCCTGCACTCTATCACTAAGATAAGATTTAAACCAATCCAGCTCCAAACCCATAATTCCAAAATATGTAAGCTTTTGAAGAAGAAGATATAAGCTTTTGAAGAAGCTTTTTGGCATGATTGACCTAATCGAATGCCATTTTCGGTCAATAAAGACCCCTCAGACAAAATGGCCAGCATCAAGTTTTCTGGAGGATGTATTCTGAAACATCGATCAAAGAGGTAAGTGTGGAATGTTTGGATCTGAATCCGGATTGAAAAAGCAAATTATGTTCACTTCATGACAACAGGAATAACAGAAATTGGACGGTAGTTGTTGACATAGTCTCTTGACCCCTCTTTGAATAAGGGATAATAAATTTCCATTTTGGAGGGACCTGCCCACTGGATAAGAGTATTTTGGTCAAAGGAGTAGTTAGGGAACCAGCCCCTGCTTTGATAAGACGACTGCTAATACCATCTAAACCAGTTGCCTTCTTTGTATCTAGAGACTTGAGACACTTAAAAGCTGCTCCCCAGTTATGGGGACAAAATTAAAATGATTATTCTTAAAAGTAGACATTTGCTTAGAATGTTTATCATGAACGTTGTCAAACTTTTCAGCTAATTTTTCACCAACAGAAGAAAAGAAATTGTTCATGGCTTCAGCTACTTGTTGTTTGTCATTAACAATTCTATCCTGCGTTTTTTCAGTATTTTTTGTATAAGTTGATGGCTAAGATTTTATTATAACATGTATGAACGATTTACTAGTCCCGTGACGTGCCTACATTGTTTTGTTGAGCTTTTATTTAAAACCATGCTCAATACTGGACCCCGTTACTGCATTAGATCGGCGGAAGTCGAATACAATCACCCTATTGCTTCATCAAATCCTTTTATTGCATGGATCCTTTACATATTCAAGTAATTGTGCTACGTCTTATATGATCAACCACACAGTCTTACGCTTTAATTAGTCTAAAAGAAGAGACCGGATACATTAAGCCGAAGGATAAATGTCAAATTCTAAGGATAGAGAGAAATAATAGCTAGCACTACTCATTTCTCTCTGTTTCAAGTGTTATTATAATATGGTAATTACAAATAGTTGATATATTTTGGTAAAAGTAATATCATCTCATTTTCTTGTCACGTTCAGGACCGAGGTAATGTTATGTTTGTATTCTTATACTGTAACGAATATAAACTAAGGCATCCAACAACTTTACACAAATGATTATATTCTTCTAGCAGCCCTATCAATCCAGGGAATTTACCCATGATTTAAATTTCACTGCTACTCGGTTATTCTGGAATGTCAATAACTTGATTACAGTCTACGTTTTTGAAGATAAACGAACGATAATAGACTCAAGAGACAGTTTGTCGGATTAAGTTAGATAATAACGACGTCAATTTCATACAAAAACATGTCTGAAGCTAACGGCATTGATAGGCTTTGAATAGCGAATAAAAGCTATGTAAATGATGTATAAAGAGAGGAAATAGCTTTCTTTTAGTTTTGGCACGAGATAGTAATCTAATCTTACTGTTTATTTATCTTACTGTTATTTGGTACTTTGTATTTCATCTTGCCAGTTACACACCCTGTGGTAACACCTTACTAACACCAGCATACTAGTGAGATCCGGGGTATCGGAACGCCATTTTGGTCGTTGTGTTACTATATACACAATACGAGGCAACGGTTAATTTTATTTTAAAAGGTAAACGTTTGACTTCTTACAAACAGCCTGTCCAAGAGACATGGTAGAACCTAGAAGGGCGCATTTGCCCCTACCAGTTGTAGTTTGTCGCAATTTATTAATACAATTATGGCTATAGCTAATTCATGCGCCTTTCCAATACTCTTTCTTGGATCCAGTTGGTATTGTCGTGGTAAGCTTGTTTTATTATATCGAATCGTATTAATTCATAACACAGCGGCTTTTTCATCCGCACCGAAATGTCCCCTAAATATTGCTTCTAAAATAATGTTCTTCAATTTGTAACATGATGCCAAGAGACAGAAGCAATCGCTCGACGTGATTTATTACATGGCACACTTTTGAAAGAAGAAATGAGTTTTTTAATGTATAAACATTGCAAGCAAATATGCTATTGAAAATTGAAAGTATATATTAAAGGAGTATTTTGATATTTGAGATCCGTGGAAAAATTGCATTCCCAAAATTTCAGTTGACCCGACTAAAATGTTTACCTTCAATACGAAAGGTCAATTTTTTAAATGAAAGGGGGTACTACACCCCTCGATAAATTTGTGTCTATTTTTGCATTTTTCTCAAAAACTAATAACACAGTGGTAACAAAACTTATGTATATTATAGGGGCAAGGAATCCAATTATTACACTGAAATTTCAGTGACCTAAAACAAGCGGTTCGTTATTTATGATAAGAAATGAGGTACCGCTAGGATGTACCTCATTTCCTATCATATATACTGAACCGCTTGTCTCGAGTCACTGAAATTTCAGTGTAGTAATTGGATTCCTTGCTCCAATAATATACATAACTTTTGTTACCGGTGTGTTATCATTTTTGAGAAAAATGCAAAATAGTCACACATTTACCACAGGGTGTAGTCCCCTTAACGCGTTATCACCAAAAATGAACCTTTATTGAAATTTTTCTCCCATCATTGGGCCTTGGAAATTGGTGGTGCTGCCGCGTAAGGGTCTGATCTCCCATCCTCTTTTTCTCTTTTCTTCATTTTTACTCTTTCATGTTTTCATTTTATCAATATAAGTCTCTTTTCTTCCCCATAATTTTATGTATCTGTTGGTTTAATCGTTGATGTTTCTTTAGGAAGCATCCGCAAAATTCTGTCCATGATAACTCAAACATATATTTTATTGTCGAAAAGTATGTCAAAGGCAACAACCTATCATGTCGTAAATACACTTGTTAAATATCTGCTTAAATCAGAATTGACCCTTGTTAATCAAACGAAGTCTCTTTGATCTGCCACTTTCATCCTTGGCCACGGGCAGTGTTTCGTCATTCCTATCAGCATGTGTTAATACACCGAGTGCCAACTTGTGTCGTTCACGTACGTTCAAAAACAAAACAAGGTCCATTCAACACAATTTCCCAGGCGTCTTTGTTAATGGATTACTGGACAGGGAATGCCTGGAAGACCAGTCACGAAGGTGTTAGTAAGTGTCAACATGAGAATAGGGGGATACGTACAGGCTGAGTCAAAAAGAAGTAAACTCATGTTTGAGGGGCCGTAACTCGAGATCTGCAAAGAATCTGGTAAAAATAAAAATACCACTGGAAAGTGCAAATTATACTTGTCTAAATTTAAAAAAAAGGAATTGTTGCAATTGCTCACAGCAAACTAAAGTTATACTCATTTGAATACAACCACCCATTTTTGTAGCTGCACACGGCTGATTGATTTTCATCCATTTAAATTTCGACGAATCAGCAAAGTGCTAACAGGGTTTATTGTTGAAAAGACAACTTTTGCTTTTAATTAATATTCAACAAAGTCCATGACGGTACTATAGTTTGTAGGGATACCAATTCAAGTCTTTACGAACGATCCGGCAGAAGCTTGATTGGGGAATGTTGGGTAAAGGATTGAGCTGATCTTTGGTCTTGCTGTAACGCATGTCTAACTCTAGCAATGTTCACTTGTGATCTAGCAGTTCGTGGTCTGCCTGAAGCTTCCGGCTGTCTGTTCCTTAGTGTCCCATGCACATTGAGCTTGTTCACATTCTTATATACTGCTCCCTTGCATGAAACCTTGTTAGCTGTAGGAAATTGGAGACGAAAAAGACGCTGAACTTCAGTGGGACTCTTAGTTTCATGATACTTCGTCATCAGAAACGTGCGCTCCCGTGCGGTAAATTGTGGTGTCATACTGTCATTTGGCCCGTTTTATTATAATGTAGTGCAATGAGGTCAAATTCATATTGAAAAGAGCCCTTTAACATGTAGGAAATCTAAACCACACCTGCCACAGAACTTTATTTGCATTTGAATATCGCGCCTTACCAATCAATATAATATGTAGGCCCCTACTTGGGAAGTGAAACCGTGTGCAGCTCCAAAAATGGGTGGTTGTATTCAAATGAGTATAACTTGAGTTTGGTGTGAGCAATTGCAACAATTTTTTTGTATTCAAACGTGTATAATTTGCTCTTTCCAGTGTTATTTTCATTTTTAGCAGATTCCTTACAGATCTAGAGTTACAGCCCCTCAAACATGAGTTTACTTCTTTTTGACTCAGCCTGTATAACCATAACCATGTTCTGTTTGAGTCAATCCATTATCAAACATGTACGGTACTATAAAAGACCGTGGTAATTCCGATGGGATTTTCAAATTCGATGACGTTAGATTGTTTGTATGTTGTCAATGTGATATTGTTTTTTGTTGGTTGACATTGGTTGACATTGCCTTGCTTCAAATTAGAAATTTTACTTTCTTTTTGATTCGGAAACCAAAAATAAGGGGATTAAAGAGAGGAACAGATGCTCATTAACAATAATCATAACACGTTATTGAACGTTTTACGATCATTTCCATACCACAACTGCTAGGAGTAAGACTAATCACAAAAGTTTTCTCTTCTTCTTCTTTCCTTCTTCCTTCCTTAATACAACTTGGGCGTTATGGTTAAAGAACAGCTATTACTTCTACTTCTATTCGTACACTGTTCAGCAACTAGCCTACTCTAGTACCGTGTATAACACTTGATAATTCAATTATGTATTCCTACAAGTTCAGATATCATTTTGAAAGTTATCATAAGCATCTTGACGATTTCACGTTGTTTATTATTGAGATGAAAAGACGCGCCGACAATAATTTATGGAAAGACGTATGGCATATCTCATGTTCTTCTGATATACAATTTAAATGCAGCATACGCTACATCTGTTAAGTAGTCTTTAATAACAAATTTATGGTTCTATTTATGTTGTAAAATATTCAGAATGTATTTTTGCATCCCTTGTACCTGATTTCAAATGTTTTATGAAAATAATGCGGATGTCATTATCTGGTAACACATAAACAAACATATACTGAAAGGAAAACTGAACCTACACAGCCAATAAACGCCAATTTAAAAAATATGATATAATAACGGTGGAGAACAGACATAAGAACAGAAGTATATACAGTCAGTCTACTATGAAGTACAAAGTACAGACGCGGACGCACACATTGTGCCGACTTTGAAGGCACGCATACCTGCAGCAGTGACGCAGCACTGCGCACATTTTACACGCTGTATACGCGCGCGTTGTCACTTTGTACTTCAGAGTGGACAAACTGTAGGTAGCGAGGTGATGTCGATAAATACGATAGGATCAATGATGGAAAGGCCGCAAATTAAGATAATATTATACAGACATACAGAGACAACGTAAATGGAAATACAGGCAAGAACTGACATGAAAAAATAGACAATATAGAGCTCATTAAGGTTCAGTATTAACATGTGCGTTAATAAGTGCGGAGTGTGGTGGCTACTTGCTTGCTAAAATGAAGATGCGATATTGCGTAAAGGACAATTCCTTTGTAATTTGTTTAATTTTTATCTCACCTGTCGGGATTGCCATTCTAATTGGTCCAAATTGCGTATAAATATGCTAATATATTTAGTAGGCAACCACCTGGAGACGGTGGTGTCTGCATTTAATATGCAAGAAAGGGTGCATTGCACTGTAATGTACTGATTGCATTCTGAATACGAAGAATGTCTTTCTGATATCAAATAATTTTTATTTTTTGAAATTCACGATATAATACAAATTTTATGACAAATTATTAAAATTTGATATTTTTCAAATTTTTGATATATAACAGTTTATAAATGGTCGCATGTCATAAGTTGGGTACAATTTCCATTACATGGTCAAAAATGACAAAAAAATTTTTTTTTGATATGTTGTATATATTGACAACCTCTAATAATTAACACCATTTTTAACCTTGTCACATGCTTAATTTTTGAGATAATGCTTAATTACTAATTAATTAATACACAGGCGTCTATGTAAATCTCAATTTTCAAATGCATTTTTCTCAAATCGGACCTCAATTACAAAAATGACTGTAAAATTTTTATTTTACGCAAGAATATCATCAGATTTGGATGTTCTCAATACATTAATGCTTCAAATGAACTATTTCAAATAATTGTACGTATGTTAATTACATTGTGAAGGTCAATGACCTTTTTACAAGTAATTAGCGAGACGGTTTAATATTCTATTATTGAGGAAATGAATATCAAAAAGAGAAATTACATTAGTATGTTGCTAAAAATACTGAAATTCAACTAGGATTTCATTAAAAATGAAAAAAAAATGGAACATATAACCCTTTAAGGTGATAAATTTGTGACTATTTTTGCATTTTTCTCAAAAATAATAACACATTGGTAACAAAAAGTTATGTATATTATAGGGCAAGGAATCCAGTTACTACACTCAATTTCTGTGACTCAAGACAAGCGGTACTTTATTTATGATAAGAAAAGAGGTACCGCTAGAATGTACCTCATTTCTTAACATATACATGTATAATGAACCCCTTGTCTTGAATCACTGAAATTTCGGTAAAGTATATTGGATTCCTTGCCCCAATAATAATACATAACTTTTGTTACCAGTGTGTACACAAAATGTAGTTACTTTTTGAGAAAAATGCCAAATTAGTTACAAAATTTATCAGGGGGGTGTAGTACCACCTTTTAAGTAGTCAGTAATTGTTTTAGTTGTACAAATTCAACATTCAAAGCTGTCAATACATCATACCCTCGCTAGATTTGAAAAAGTAACCAAAAGTTTTGACTTGCTGACATGTGAATTTTCATATAGGCCCTATTGCACACTCCCGCATCCGCCTGCTCCACATCCGCCTGCTCCTCCACCCCTGGCATTTTTCATTTCAACTGATGTGATTTTTTTACTGACTAATGTATAATTATATGCTTCAGTAGATTGAAAGAGTATAAAATTAGGCTTAAAACAAGGTATGAACCACTGCTGTAGGATATGGGGTTACGGAAAGCCAATCAAATTTGTATCACAATTTTCAGAAAAGTGTAATCCATCCACCCTTTTTGCATACCCAACTTATGACATGCGACCAAATCTAATGATATATTCTTAAAGTGTATGTAGCTGGGAGGAAAAGCCGACGATCAATTGAAAATTTTGACCTTTCATATTGATGATGTGGATTTTTTTTCCCAAAAAGACCTATTTGTTTTGTGTTTTTGGGAAAAATCCATATCTTCAATACGAAAGGTTTTTTTCTTTTAATCGATCGTCGGCTTTTCATCCCATCTACATACACTTTAAGTATAAATCATCAGATTTATAAAGTTTACTTCGAGTACTGCTAAATATCAAAAATATCAATTTTTAATCATGTGTATTACATTGCGAATTTAAAAAATCAAAATTATTTGATATCAGAAGGTCTTTCTTCGTATTCAGAATGCAATTCGATATGTCTGATGTGCTCTAATGTCCCACAATAAATACTGTCCAAACGTTCATACCCCATCCCTTAAGGTAGTATGAACGGCAACGGTGTCATACTCCGATTTGGTTGAAAATAATACAGAATGTGTAGATGGGTGAGAAAAACTCACCTGCCAATTTTTAATTTTTTGTGATTGAAAAACTCCATAGACTTTGCACATGGATTGTGTTTGGCATGTTGCCAAGTTCATCAAATCAGCTTAATTTATGAAAACAGATAATTTGTTTAAATGTTATTTTTTGTTCTTTATACCCACTGCATAAATCTGGTTTTTGATTTATGTTTTTGCAAAAAATGCTACTTAATAAGGACAGTGATTTTTTTAGGTAATGTGACAAACAAGGTGTCATATGAAAGGTAATCAAATTTAAAAACATCTCTCGCCAGCCTTTTTTAATTAAGTGTTTCTATTTTAAGTTATAGGTGTTTCTAAATTTCCCTAAAATCAAAAATTTAAAAATTAATTTTCTAAACAATTAAACACTTTATCTAAAAAAGCTGGCGAGAGAAAACTTATACACCATCTCTGAAACTTTGGATACCATAGCACACTCCATGTAGGCTAAAAAAATGTTAGAATTTGTATGACCACTAAAAATAGATGAATGTTGTAGGTCAAAGTCAGGTAAAACCTAAAGCCAAAGTTGAGACAAGCACCAGAGAAGTTACTCCACAATTGAAGTGTCTGTCATTGCTTTTAACATTACTATATTTTGATGTGTATTTGGGTACCACATGTACCTGTGGTACATGTGCTTGTCTTTACAGATCAAATCCCCTTTCACTTTCATCCACGGAATTAAGAACAAAAACCAAAGAGGTGAGATCGCGTTTGACTTTGCAAGAGTACACTGGAAAAAGAATGGTGTCACTGCGATACTTTCTAGGAGTCAGATGTAAATGACACTGACAAAGGTGTTGCCCTAACAATAAAGGTAAAAAGTATCTACTACCGTAAAATATACAAAATGTGGTGAGCTTTCGGCCATAGGCCTTTTTCATAGCCATAATAAAATACTTGTGAAAACAAAACAAAACATTCGCAAGGGGCGAGGGACGAAAGCGCGAGCGGGGAAGCGCAAAAAACGCGAAAATCAATGTTCATTCCTGAAGGAGTAAGTGTTCCTAAATTAAAAATTAGCTGTTGTTTATCTTTGCGGCGACTTGCCGTGTCACCGAGGCATTTTTTGAGTCCAGTAATTTGCATGTCTTTTGGTGGTGATGTCCCCCTCTGGTGGTATCTCTGAGATGTTCCCGAAAACGTTCTGATATCATTCGTCCAGTTTCACCGATGTATACTGAAGCGCATTTACGACACGTTATGGCATATATGCAGTCCTCAGTGGTGCAGGTGAAGTCACCCTTGATGTTAAAGTTATATTGGGGACCGTTGATTGTAGTAGTGTTATCTGGTTATAGACAAACCGATTGCATCAAGTGTTGCATCGAGGTAATAATATGTTGTTCATTCATTTACAGTGACACCGTAAGTGTCCAACCAACACCTTTCAGTGGTCTTTATTGTGATTTACACCAAAACCGGTGTAAAATTAATTGCAATGACTCCTTGGGTGTCAGAAGGTGTGGAATAAGCGCACAGTTTTTTGGGAGGTGCCATAGTATTCTTATACCAGTAAGCGTCTGACAACATATTAACGCACAAACAGAAGTTTCTCTGCATCCACGGTGCCATTTTTCCATGCTATTGAGCCCGGGACCAAACTGCTACATCCACAGTTCAATCCTATTCAGAATTGTGTTGTTGCAATTTCCCCGTACGGTATCACAGTAAGTCAATCTTGGAAGAATTAGAGCTTTGTAAATTTTATGCATGTGGAGACTGTTAGACAAGTTTGATTAATTTGTGCTTCCCATTTTAGATTTTGGTCGAGGCTGTCGAGTATGACTCGCAGGTATTTGCATTGATTGACATTTTCAAGCTGTTCCCTACTCTTGTAAAGACTTAGCTCATCAACCCTTGCATTAAAATAATTTGTACAGAAAAGCATGGCTTTTGTATTTTTAGCATTTAAGGTCAATTTGTTCACTTCCATCCACGATGTAATTCGTTTAAGATCATCATTAACATGGACATTGATCTCATTTATATCTTTTGATGAACGAAAACGGCAGTGTCGTCAGCATAAAGCGTGATTATGATATACATCGTGAATAGAAGTGGGCCCAAAATTGTACCTTGATGAACACCAAAGCTGGCACATTTGAATGGAGAAATAGTATTACCAATCTTAGTTGCCTGCACTCTATCACTAAGATAGGATTTAAACCAATCCAGCTCCAGACCCATATTTCCAAAAGATGGAAGCTTTTGAAGAAGAATGACATGATTGACCTAATCTAATGCCTTTTTAGGTCTATAAAGACCCCTCCAGCAAAATGTTCAGCATCAAATTTTATGGAGCATGTATTCTGAAACATCGATCGAAGTGGTATGTGTCGAATGTTTGGGTCTGAACCCGGGTTGATGTGGAGAAAGCAAATTATGTTCCCTTTAAAGGAATACATTTTCATGACAACAGGAATAACAGAAATTGGACGGTAGTTATTGACATAGTCTCTGAACCCCTTTTGAATAAGGGAGTGACTCTGCACAATTTCCATTTTAGAGGGACCTGCCCACTGGATAAGAATAATTTGATCAAAGGAGTAGTTAGGGAACCAGCCCCTGCTTTGATAAGACGACTGCTAATACCATCTAAACCAGTTGCCTTCTTTGTATCTAGAGACTTGAGACACTTAAAAACCTGCTCCCCAGTTATGGGGACAAATTTAAAATGATTATCCTTAAAAGTAGATATTTGCTTAGAATGTTTATCATGAACATTGACAAACTTTTCAGCTACTTTCTCACCAACCAACAGAAGAAAAGAAATTGTTCATGGCATCAGCTACTTGTTGTTTGTCATTAACAATTCTATCCTACGTTTTGTCAGTATTTTTTGTATAAGTTGATGGCTAAGATTTTATTATAAGATGTATGAACGATTTACTAGTCCCGTGCCGTGCCTACATTGTTTTGTTGAGCTTTTTGTTAAAACCATGCTCAATACTGGACCCCGCCACTGCATTAGTTCGGCGGAAGTCGAATACAATCACCCTACTGCTTCATCAAATCCTTTTATTGCATGGATCATTTACACATTCAAGTAATATTGTGCTACGTCTTATATAATCAACCACACAGTCTTACGCTTTAATTAGTCTAAGAAGAGACCGGATACATTAAGCCGAAGGATAAATGTCAAACTGCAAGAATAGAGAGAAATGATAGCTAGCACTACTCATTTTTCTCTGTTTCAAGTGTTATTTTAATATGGTAATTACTAATCGTTGATATATTTTTGTAAAAGTAATATCATCTCATTTTCTTGTCACGTTCGGGACCGAGGTAATGTTATATTTGTATTCTTATACTGTAACGAAATATAAACAAAGGCATCCAACAACTTTACACAAATGATTATATTCTTCTAGCAGTCCTATCAATCCAGGGAATTTACCCATGATTTAAATTTCACTGCTACTCGGTTATTCTGGAATGTCAATAACTTGATTACTGTCTACGTTTTTGAAGATAAACAGTTTGTCGGATTAAGTTAGATAATAACGACGTCAATTTCATACAAAAACATGTCTGAAGCTAACGGCATTGAAAGGCTTTGAATAGCGAATAAAAGCTATGTAAACGATGTATAAAGAGAGGAAATTACGGTGTCTGATCTCCGCCAAACTCCCCCTTTTATAATTCATATCCCCAAATTTTAGTTTTCCCCTTTTTGCGAAATGCTTTCCCCCTTTTCAAATATTTCCCCTTTTAACTTTCCCCGTTTTCAAATAGTTTCCCCTTTTCGACTTTCCCCCTTTTCGACTTACCCCTTTTCAAATAGTTTCCCCCTTTTCGACTTTCCCCTTTTCAAATAGTTTCCCCCTTTTCGACTTGCCCCCTTTTCAAATAGTTTCTTCCTTTTCGACTTTCCCCTTTTCAAATAGTTTCCCCCTTTTCGACTTTCCCCCTTTTCATATAGTTTCCCCCTTTTCGAATCCCCCTTTTCAAATAGTTTCCCCCTTTTTTAATTTCCCTTTTCAAATAGTTTCCCCGTTTTCGAATTACCCCTTTACAAATAATACCCTTTTTATTTTCACCCATTTTGTAAAATTAATAGTGCCCCCTTTTTACAAATAATCCCCTTCTAACTTTCCTCCCGCTTTTCACAAATAGGGTCCCATTTAAAATAGTTTCTCCTTTTAAATAATACTCCCTTTTGTTTTTAATACTCCCTTTTTGTTTGGGTACTCCCCGTTTTCCGTGCGTAGGCTTTACCAGTAAGCCTGGACCCTGGAGAGTACCGTGCACTCACTAGAGCTCATTTCGCTACATCCATTATTGGAAAGGCGTTCTACATGAATTTGGATACCAACGTAGGTAGATTTATAGCCTGTTGTGCAAGCGCCGCTAAATTCAATGGGTTAGGGATCCGTCAACTTTTATCCACGTTTATAGAGGGGCTGTACAAAGAGCAAATCCGATATGATTGATAAACCAAATGATGTTCAGAATGTTAAACGGGTGAAATGGCATGCATAAATATTTATGCTGGTCAAATTCATAGCAATGATGTTTGAAAGTCTGTGAAGAACTTGTCTATAAACAGGGATATGTCAGAGACAACAAACAACTGGCTGCCATTGTTACAGAAGCCTAGATAATAAGAATTGTTTGTGCTATGTAATTATTCAAAAGGTTTTTTTTAAAGTTAGCACCAAAGTTTAAAACAAGCGGTCTTAACAGTGAAATGACAAAAGCATACATTTATAAAACGGGCCTGGACAAAATGGGCATTGCATATTTATGACAAGTGTGGCTGTGTGATTTTATGCAACTTTATTTTTAAGCCAGTTCCGAGTAATTTTCTCTATTCTTTGTTTGTCAACAATCCCGTTAACAATAAAAATGTGCTTTCTAATCAAAGGCTCTATGGCGTATATTCAATTGACCAGACAAATGAACCAGGGACTTCGGTCAGTGGTGTACGCCTCAAAAATCCAAAAAGAATTAGTAGGCCCTATATATGTTAGATGAAGAATTAAGTAGCAATTAAGGGGGTACTACACCCCTGCCCAATTTTGTGCCTATTTTTGCATATTTCTCAAAAATTATGGCGCATTGGGGACAAAGTAAGATATGTATATTATAGGGGCAAGGACTACAACTACTGCACTGGAAATTTTATTTCAGCACAGCCAACAGTTGTGGAGTTACAGTCAAAAATGAGGGAAAACCAATATTTGATCAATAAATCAATAACTACTTGCTTTGTGTTGCTGTATTTTCAGTACAGTAGTTGTAGTCCTTGCCCCTATAATATACATATCTTACTTGTCACCAATGTGCTATAATTTTTGAGAAAATGGCAAAAATAGGCGCAAAATTGGACAGGGGTGTAGTAGTGTAGTATTAAGCCTAGTCTTTTTTAAAAGTCGAGACAAGTCCAAAATAAAAACGATTAATAAGCCAATCTAATTGATTCGAATTCCAATCTCCTGGCCTTTTCCTGGGTCTTTATTTAGTTGCATGATATAATTCAGATTATGATTTTTCTTAAATGTAGATCTATATCCTATAGAATTCATAAATTACATAATAAGTATCATTTTATTCATTTTATTTAGCTCAAGAATTTGTATCAGACAATCACGTGCTTTCAACGTGTAGGCCGGACCTATTTCAATAGAGAGCTTGCGAAATGACGTTACGTTAACTTTAACTTTAACGTCTAGAGGATTATAGAGGATTATGTATTCAAACCCACCTTGGTTTTGAATACATAATCCTCTAGACGTTAAAGTTAAAGTTAACGTATAACGTCATTTTGCAAGCTCTCTAATGAAAAGGGGGAAATTCTATATGAAAAGGGGGAAATTCGAAAAGGGGGAAACTATATGAAAAGGGGGAAATTCGAAAATGGGGAAACTATATGAAAAGGGGGAAATTCGAAATGGGGGAACTATTTGAGAAGGGGGAAAGTCGAAAAGGGGGAACTATTTGAAAAGGGGAAAGTCGAAAAGGGGGAACTATTTGAAAAGGGGAAAGTTAAAAGGGGAAATATTTGAAAAGGGGAAAGCATTTCGCAAAAAGGGGGAAAACTGAAAATTTGGGGAGATGAATTATAAAAGGGGGAATTTGGCGGAGATCAGACACCGTAGGAAATAGCTTTCTTTTAGTTTTGGCACGAGATAGTAATCTAATCTTACTGTTTATTTATCTTACTGTTATTTGGTACTTTGTATTTCATCTTGCCAGTTACACACCCTGTGGTAACACGCTACTAACACCAGCATACTAGTGAGATCCGGGGTATCGGAACGCCATTTTGGTCGTTGTGTTACTATATACACAATACGAGGCAACGGTTTATTTTATTTTAAAAGGTAAACGTTTGACTTCTTACAAACAGCCTGTCCACGAAACATGGTAGAACCTAGAAGGGCACATTTGCCCCTACCGGTTGCAGTTTGTCGCAATTTATTAATACAAAATGGTCGTTGAAGATAAAAAACAGGTACTACCCGGAAAAAATTGTTAACAAGCTGATTTTTGCACCAGATAAGTAGAATGCATTATAGAATAACATATCCAAAATCCGCAAAAATCCGCCATGGGGAATTTGTTTTATCCAAGATGGCCGCCAAAATGAACGCCATAGCATATCATTTGCTGTATCTCAGCTTCTGAAGCAGATATGATGATGCTATTAGTGTCTTTGAATAGGTGTAAGAGGTCAGAGAATTCATATGTGAACATATCTAGAACACTGATGTCTTCATTTACACTAAAATCCAAGATGGCCGCCAAAATGGCCGCCATACCATATAATTAGCTGTATCGCAGCTTCTGAGGCAGATATGATGATGATTTTAGTGAGTTTGAATATGTTTTGGAGGTCATGTAATTCAAAAATGCAATTATCTATAACACTGATGTCTTCATTCACACAGCAATCCAAGATGGCTTCCAAAATGGCCGCCACCACATGATATAATTGGCTATATTTTTGCTTCTTTGCTGTGTCTTTGTATAGGTTTTAGGGACAAAAAAAATCGATTTATTACGTATATAACGCACTGAGTCTTCCCTCACACTTGAATCCAAGATGGAAAACCAAAATGAATATAATTATACATAATTAGCTCTCGCTATATATAGCTACTGAAGATGATTTTAATCTATCGTAGAATAGGTTCTGGGGAATAGGTTTTAGGGTCACAGATTATAATTTTGCTATTACTTAAACACTGCAAGTATAATCTCCTCAGCATTTCTATTTTCTCCCCTGCAATCCCCACAAGTTGTAAGATATTTAAGTCCATTTTTGCGACATTTTAACATCCGTTACTTCCACAAGGATTCCTGTAGGAGAGTTTACACTTGTATCGAACAAACTGAAGCAAGCTTTGAGGTGCTGAATCCAAATCTGTCATGACTGGTGTACATGTACTCTCTGATGCAGAGAGTTTCCAACCCTATTGCTCTTGATCATCAAAGTCATTGGTTGTGAGCTTAACCCAAAGTACTGCTCACCCGCTCCGCTTGCAAATGATTCTGCAGGCTGTGCAAATATACCGCTCTTTCAGCAGATAGAAGATTCTGTGCATTAAGAGATGCCTTGTTTGAGGATACCACAGTGATGAATTTAGCGAAGCGTGGCCCGTTTAGAGAATCCTCTTACTTGGCACCATATAAGATAACAAACAATCTGATGCCGGATTCACTAATTTGTTGAACTTGTTCTACTGTCTTCTCAGGATTGCTCATCACCACAGGTATCTGCTGTAATTCATTTGACTGTTTTTCTTCAACAGATTAGTTTTCCCGTGGCCAAATGTAGCAGAAGTGGTGTCACAACCACTCGATGCACGGATGAACAGGAGATGGGATGTCACTATTTCACCAGCTTTGTTAGCAAGGTCTTGAACTTTCTATACCACCATCCCTTTTTTCTGTGATCTTTATCCTCTGAATGGAAGTAGATATCGGCCATATTCTCGTTCCAGTGGTAAATCAAAAGGACAAGTATACCTGTGTCATCTGCTACCTAGACCTGCTACTTCTCTTTCTTAAGGCAAATTGAAGGGTACATGCCACTATCAAGGTGTCTGCATATCCAGTACTATCATTGTGCATGATCTGAACATTGGCATCCAAGTATCTACCTAGCAAAGAGATGATCTGACTTATTTGTCATTCATGGTGATTGCATCAACTGTGACAAGACACGGCGGTTGGGGTAAACATTCAGAATTACATTATGAATCTTAAAGAAGTGTCAGTTAAAAGAAGTGACCAAGTGCGGTCTTTAGATCATCTGCTTTCAGTAATTCAGGTTGATAAACAGAATATTCATATTAAATCATCTGTTTTCACACCTTGTAGCTATAGTACAGAGGAAAGACAGCGTGACTCCATATTCTGACCCCGGGGGGGGCACTGGTCATTGACAAGGGGGTATCATGCGTGGCCATGGAGTTTCAAAAAGCACCCTAAACAAGTATGTGCAACGACTGAAAATACACCCCTAAACAAGTATAACAAGTGTAATATCCTACCCTAAACAAGTATTGGTGGGTTTTTTACCCCTTAGCAAGTAAAACATATATTTTCGACACCCTAAGCAAGTAATACTACTTGAAACTCCATTTTCATTGTTTTCTTTAATAGTAACTCAGAATGGCTCTGCAACCAGGGCAGAATAGGAGCTATTTTAAAATTCCAAAATAAACGTTACATTATTTAAGCGAATATATAGTATCAGAGAGCTTAAGACTAGAGGGAATTAAATGAAAAAAAAAATTACAAAACTGTAAGAAAACTGTAAGAAAAAACAACAATGAAGACAAGAAAATAGAGAAAAAGAAGTCAAGAAATGTTTTTATATCATTTTTGTAGGCCCTATTAAAGTTTCTACAATTTATTCTCCATCCTCTAAATATTATTATAAACCTACAAATCATGTTTCAAAGTGAGACAAAAATCATAAAATTGTGGTCAGATTTTTTATTTTTTAAGGCCTAGGCCTATATTGCGAAAAGATGAAAAGTGCATAATATTAATAATTTTTTTAAAGCTTAAAATGACAACAATTAGGCCTACTTCTGGAAGGAATCGGATGAATAATAGTGGTATTATTTCATAAGTTGAATAAAGTATTAGGATGCAAATAAGTCAGTAAATAGCGACTGTGCTCAATCAGTTCAGCCAAGATATGCAGGATTCGTGTATGACTGCAGAATTTGATACCAATCCAAAAACGTATTTTAATTCTGCACCATATCCATCTTACCTTTTAATATTCATTTGATGTTTTCACAATTTATTCAAAAGTTTAAAATGTGTTTTTTAAATAAAATCAAGATCACTTATTATGACAAAAATCTGAGAAAAATCTGATGCTTTTGACGATAATAAATGCATGTTTTATTTATTTATTTTTTGGATATAAGGTCACAGGTCAAATCAATCAATCCTCTTCCGTATATATGTGGTTAAATAATTGTATACAACATGAAAATTAGCTTGAAAATCTTTATTTTTATCCATAATACAAGATAAAAAATTCAAATAATAGTAAAAACATTTTTAAATGAAATGAAAAACTCTTCTTAGGACTTTATAAAGGAGAATTGAAACTCTTCCATTAAAATCAGAGTGTTCACGTGCATGTACATGTACTGCATGTGTACATCACCATTGAATGTTGTAGGGTTGTAGCATTGAATGGGTTAATGGAAAATATTACAAGGGCGTCTAGCGCTTTACCGCTCGGCCACCGTGGCAGTTGAGCGGATGAGTGTAATGATAAAAGATAAATCTCATAATGCCATCTTTAGCCTTTTGTTTACTAAAAAGACGCGTTTTGTAAAGATAGATTAGCCGTTTTATGCATAAATAGCACGAACGTTTGGGAAAGATTTCAAACAAATAATAAAGACACTGATGTGATGATGAAATTGCGTAAGTCGGGAATTATCTGCGTCGCAATGTTTTGTTTTGGTTTTAGGAATTTGACCTTAAAATTTACGACTTCATGACATTATCATTCAAAATCAACAAAAGATATTTCAACACTATATGTCCTCATTCTTTCTCTAGAATGTTTTGTACATGTATGTGAAATAGCTTCAACAATGGTTCGCTGCATAATGGTAAAAATAGCCTTGACCTAAAAAAGGGCGAGAGGTACCATATTTACGGATTCAGGCTAAATTTAAAATTGATATAAAACGTTTGTTTTTTGATCGATTACAAAATTTTTTTTTTTTTTCGTATAAAGAAATTGTATCTGGCGTGAGTTACACTACAGTTTTTATTCCTAGGGCTCTTTGACTTCTTCAAATAATTTTTTTAATGATAGAGTGAATCCCCTGGCCCTCTATAATTACGCACAAAAGATCGAGTCCCCTTAAAGAAGAGACTAAACAGAGAACTACACAGTCAAGTCTAGGGATAAACATGAAGGACATGAAACTTATGAAGGACTGGAGTCTGGACGGACCCAAAATACGTAAATCTGTTGTGAAAAAGGTACCCTTTTTCTCTGATTTCCATGTTTTTGACACCCTATTCACGATACGTACGTACAGTGCCTGATCGTAAAAAAAAGACCCTTTTTACGTGATTTCTTTGAACCCCTTGTCAATGACCAGTGGGGGGATTTGCCATTTGGTCTAATACCATTTCGTCTATATCCATTTAATCTAAACCCATTAGGTCTATATCCAGTACGTCCAATAATCATTTGGTCCTATAACCATTTGGTCCGATTACCATTTTGTCCGATAACCATTTGGTCTAATAACCAATAAGTCTAAAACCATTTAGTCTAACAACCATTTAGTCTAATACCCATTTGGTCTATAGCCAATAAGTCTAATAGCCATTTGGTCTAATATCCATTTGGTCTACAAACCATTTGGTCTAACAAGCCATTTAGTCTACTAGCCAATTGGTCTACTAACCGATTGGTCTAATAGCACGTGTGAGGCTGCATCTAGGCGCAATAACGTTATTATACATACTGTGAGTGTGAGGTCATAGTCAAGGGTCACCGTTGTCTTAAAGGAGCATATGTTTCATAAACAGTGTAAACAGGTCTATAGGCCTACATGTATTATCTACACATAACTCCATATGCAATTGACAAAAACATGAAACCTAATTTGTTTTAATGTTGGAATGGCAATACCGGTAAATGCTCTGTATCCGTTGCACCCCCAGTGATACGTGATGAGACTATTATCATTATTAACCTTAAAAGACCGAGGAAAGAAGGACAAATAGTCCGACAAAATGTCACTTTCACTCGAGTAGGCAATATATGCAGGCTACATGTATCAGTCTTCATTTTTTGGATATACAGGGTGTCCCAAAAAAAGAGGCCCCACATTGTGCCCTCTTTTTCTCCTATTTCTGGAAAGTTGATTAAAAATATTTTGGTATGTAAAGAAACCTTTAATCGTTAGCTTTAATAAACCAAAACAATTATTTCAATCGGCTCACAACTTTTGAAGATATGTTCTTTTGAATAAAAGTACCCGTTTTTCAACCTGTCCACGGATAGCAAACAGAGTGGTTGGGATGGCAGGCTGATGGCTCATGCTGTGGAGTGGCCTGTACGATCACCATACCTCACACCACTGGATTTTTTTTCCTTTGTGGCAAAATCCAAGATCTTCGCAAACGTATTACTGAATGCATTCGCAAGTATCCGGTGCACAAGGATAGTGCGCAACGCAATTGATGCAATGAGGACCAGGGCTGAAATCTGTATTCGCCAAGGAGGCAACCAGGTAGAGGGCAGAACAGCACATTAAACTCACTTCAGAAGAACAAACGACAAACCAAACAGCCTTTTAGGGCTACCTTTTATCCTAGAAAGAGAAATGACTTATGTTGTAAATAAAAAAGAAAGGAAAAATAAGTAATTGCAAGTAAAGCAAAATAAGTCCCATTCGGCATCCATTTTACCCACAAATTAATGACACTATTAACGAAATCCATTGCCCATAAGCCCACCAGGAAAGCCCATTCCATAAATAACGTTATTTTATAAAGTTATCATTGAGGTATGTTTGATATTCATGCATGGTATGTGTGCTCCTTTTCAATCTTTGAAGTAGCCAAACCTTCTCCGTGGACAGAGTGAAAAACGGGTACATTTCTTTAAAAGAGCATATCTTCAAAAGTTGTTAGCCGATTGATAGAATTGTTTTGGTTTATTGAAGCTAACGATTCAAGGTTTCTTTACATACCAAAATATATTTGATCAACTTTTCAGAAATAGGAGAAAAAGGGGGCGCAATGCGGGGCCTCTTTTTTGGGACACCCTGTATGTCAATAAACAATAACAATTATTTCACTAAGAATGCATAAGATTTGATACATATAGTACCTTTGTTTACATGTGCTCATCTCATAACACATGCTCGCCTCATTACATGTATTTTCAGCCCGTGAACAGTAGTAGACGAAATGGCAATTTTTTTAGACGAATTGGCAAATAGACGAAATGTTATTAGACTAACTGGTTATTAGACCAAATGGTTATTGAAAAAATATTAGACCAAATGGTTATTAGACTATATGGTTAGTAGACATACTGGATATTAGACCAAACAATATTAGACTAAATGGACATTAGACTATATGATTATTAGACTAAATGGCAATTAGTCTTTCTGGTAATACACCAATTGAATATAGACGAAACAGGAATTAGACCAAATGGTATTAGACCAAATGGCAATAGACCACCAGTGCCCCCCGGATTCTGACTATGATCTTGCCACAATTCCCACTTCTCTATTGAAGGAGAATCCGGGGGGCACTTCCATAACGGATATGCATCATGTCCCTCGGGATAGACCCCCTATTTCAAACCGGCTTGTACTCAATGACCCCTTTTTTGTGTTATTGTCCTACCTAATACCCAATGACCCCCTTCAAAAAATTCAGGTACTCCTGCTACCCAATGACACCCCCCTTTTTTATTCCCAAAGTTAGGTGGTATTTGTGTTCTCCTCGAGAAATAATGGTTTTTCAAATTCAATCATCCAGTTGTTTCCAATTGTTAATTGATTCAAGTTCCCAAGGTGGCCAAGTTTCTTTTTCGCAGTTTTGGCACTTACCGGTATTTATGTGTACTCGTACTCAACACCTTTTTGGCAATCTTGTACCCAATGACCCCAATTTTACAGTTTGTTACCCCAATGGCCCCCTTTATTTAAAGTTTCATACCGAATGACCCTATTTTTGTTCAGGTTGGGTACTGAATGACCCCATATTTTTGTAATTGTACATTTGACCTGAAAGCCCCCTACTTTTAACATGGCGGAGGCACATCCCTGCCATTTCAGATAGGAAATGCTTCCCCCGGGAGGAGAATGCTATATGCGTAAACCAGTGAAAGCACAACTAGCAAAGCCTAAACGGTGTGAAATCGTCTTAGCAAAGGGAGCAACTTATGCATGTTCTTGATGGCAGCACCCTTTCTTCATAAGGTTAAATGGAGTAAAAAAAGATGTAGCAATGCAATATGTCAATCATGTGTGTTCATGATATGGAAACTGTTGTGTTGTTTTTGATGGCTATGTACAGGGTCCGTCAATAAAGGGCCCGATGATGAGCACCAGAGAAGAGTGGGGGAAACATGTGCAGATATCCTGCTCACAGAATCTATGAAAGCTTACCACAACCAGCAGATTTTCCTCTATATCTCGAATTGAGAAGAACCAAAGTCAGTTCATCTCGTTGCTGGGTCGATACTTGAAAGCCATTGATAGTAGCATGCATTCTATACTGCGCCAAGAAAGTATCCTTACACTTGGAAAAATAATCACAATTTCACAACTGAACCATATCGGGGTAACTTTGTTTTTTTAATATATGCGCCATCTATTTCGGCATATTTTGACACCCTATTGAATCCAATATGACTTCAACAAGCAAAGTTACAAGCATTTGATTAGACGAAGGTCCAGTTTTAAAAGTGACACGGTGGTCTATTCAAAACTCCATGGACTAGACATCTGGTTTGAGAGTGGTAAATGGCTAATTTGTGTGTGCCTTTAATTTAAAACAAAAGGAACAAAAGAAAACTGAAACAAAATAGCTGACAAATAAAATGCAAGTTATGAAAAGTACAGAGAAGTAAAAACTGAAATAAATACTGCTTTAAATAAGGCTTCAATGAAGAAACTGTGTAGTCTCTTTGTTGCGCCTGTTGGAATTTTTGTGTGCCTTGTATAGACCAATTTGTCACTTTTAAAACTGGACCTTCGTCTATTCAATTGCTTGTAACTTTACTTCTTGAGGTCACATTGGATTCAATGTGGTGTCATAATGTGCAGGATTTATCTATTACAAAGACAAATTTACCCCAATATGGTTCCGTTTTGAAATTGTGATTATTTTTCCAAGTGTAAGGATACTTTCTTGGCGCAGTATAGATCAAACAGATGAATAGCAGCTATCTTGAGGCGACAGTAGAACAAAATTGGTGAAGCCGGAATCAGATTGTTTGTTATCTTTATATGGTGGCAAGTAAGAAGATTCTCTAGCTCTAAACGGTCTACCCTTCACCAAATTCATTACTATGGTATCCTCAAACAAGACATCATGTAATACACAGAATCTTCCACCTACTGAAAGAGTGGTATATTTCCACAGCCTGCAGACTCATTTGCAAGCGGGTGCGCTATGCTTTGGGTTAAGCTCACAACCAATGATCAAGAGCATCCAGAACATATTCAAAGATTGAAATCATCATCGGCTGTATAGCGAGAGCTAATTAGGTATAATACTTTTAATACGGTAGTCATTTTGGTGGTCATCTTGGATTCCAGTGTGAGTGAAGACTTCACTGGGGCTTTTTTGAGGTCAAATTATTGAATTCTTTGTCACCTAAAACCTCAGTATTCAAAGTCACAAAAATCATTGTTACATCTGCTTCAGACGCAAAGATAGCTAATAATGTCATATGGTGGCAGCCATTTTGGCAGCCATTTTGGATTCCTGTGTGAATGAAGACATCAGTGTTTTAGATAATTGCATATTTGAATTCTATTACCTCCAAAACCTATTCAAAACACTAAAATCATCATCATATCTGCTTCAGAAGCTGGGATACAGCTAATTACATGTTGTGGCGGCCATTTTGGCGGCCATCTTGGATTCCAGTGTGAGTGAAGACATCGGTGTTCTAGATGTGTACAAATTTGAATTCTCTGACCTCTTACACCTATTCAAAGACACTAAAATCATCATCATATCTGCTTCAGAAGATGAGATACAGCAAGTTATATGTTATGGCAGCCATTTTGGCGGCCATCTTGGATAAAACAAATTCCCCACGGCGGATTTTTGCGGATTTTTGATATGTTAATCTATAATGCATTCTGATTGTCTGGTGCAAAAATCAGCTTGTTAACAATTTTTTCCACGTCAAAATGTTCAACGACCATACTATATGGCTATAGCTAATTCATGCGCCTTTCCAATCTACCAAAACACGTTTCAAAACGTAAAAGGGGCCAAGTTTAAAAAATCTTTCCTGTGTGGCTTTTCACCCTTTTTTAAACTTGGTCCCATTCAGTAAAGTGGTACCGTAATAACATGAAGAATGAGTCCTAATTTCTACATGCAACAATTAGGTTTAAGACTGTTCGAAAGCGGTGCAATATGACGTAGGCTATGTATTATCAAAAACATTTGAAGGTTTATGTTTCATTATATTGCGTGTTCATAAAGAGTAGTAGAGTATTATACAGGGTGTCCCAGAATGATTTGTACCGTGTTTGCAAAAATAACTAAAAATAGAAGACGGGCAGTGTATCTATTTTTGATACCAGCATTATAATGTTGGACATGTCTCCTACTTATTCTGTTAATTTCAGCACGCTACCTTTATTTGTTTTGGCGTGGCATGCAATAATGTAAAAGCGATGAAAAACGACTCGCATACCTTTGAAAAATGGCACGATACGCTTAAATGAAGAACGTGAGATGTTTGGCACAGCATTTACTGCTAACTTATCATCCATATCACAACTGTTGGGGGCACGCCTTAAAGCTTGCCGGACAGCTGCAATGTTCGCTCTAGTTCTTACGAGCACCTGAAGCTTCACTCTGCCGATTCCTGACAGTTCCGTGCTCGTCAAACTTCTTTACGTTATACACTATCGTCTAATGAATCTTCTTTGCGTCTCAACATAGCTGCCAGTAAGTTTTTGAAAGAAATCCACGCTACTGTACAGTAAATTGAGGAGCCGTCTTTTCTGTACCACAACCAGTTCGATCTCTGCAAGCATTTCAAATGACATGGACCTCACACCACATTAACTATATTTAAAACTACCGCCAAAGAGAGAATGGGATTAGGCCACAAATCCTGAATTCCATATAATGATTGCTTCGTAACGTCATAAATAATAGATAGATATCGGCTATTTAGTGGAAATAGGAACAGGGCACAACTAAAATACCTGCATAACTTTTTCCAAATAACTTTGTGCTGAAAGGTTAGTAATGTTACAGATTTTCAAAATAGGTTGCGTTGTCAAAACTTAGAATTCACCATTTTTACGCAATCTTCTATAACTTCTACTAGAAACGTCCAATTTTTAAAATCGAAAAAATCTGAGAAAGCTAAATATATGTAGAACTAAAAATGCAAGAAAATATGACCATTCAACATGCCCTTCATACCTAAAAAATTCCATCTTTCCCGGTACAGATCATTCTGGGACACCCTGTATATACTTAGCAAATTGACTGTCAACCTGTTACATATTATAGGCCCTACATCTGTACATAAGGCGCAGGATCGCACAAGACGATGAAGAATTTAACAAAGTGAGTATTTGCTACTTTTGCTTAAATCAAAATACATTATAACGTCTTTACGGAAAAACTTCAATCAAGCACGAACATTAATTAATTTACTCTACAAAATGAACACTGACAACTAAGAAAACAAACAAGTAGCCTAAAGATGACTTCTTATGGGTCTTTAGAAACTTTCATAAATGGGACCAAGTTTAAAAAAGGGTGAAAAGCCACACAGGAAAGATTTTTTAAACTTGGCCCCTTTTTACGTTTTGAAACGTGTTTTGGTAGATATTAATTCTTTTTTTGAGGTAAAAAGATATTGCGCGGTAAGTGGTTCTTTGTAGCCATGCGAGGCGAAGTAGTTGGATATCCATATTTCGCGGTTAATGGTTCTTTGTAGCCCTGCGGGGCAAACTAGTTGGATATCCATATTTCGCGATGAGTGGTTTTTGAAGCTTCGAGGGCAAACTAGTTGGATATCCATATTTCGCGGTTAGCAGTTCTTTGTAGCCCTGCGGGGCAAACTTTTTGGATATCCATATTTCGCGGTTTGTGGTTCTTTGTAGCCCTGCGGGGTAAACTAGTTGGAAATCCATATTTCGCGATGAGTGTTTTTTTACAGCTTCGAGGGGCAAACTAGTTGGATATCCATATTTTGCGGTTAGCAGTTTTTTGTAGCCCTGCGGGGGCCTATGTTCGATATCCTCATTTCGCGGTTAGTAATTTTTAAACGACCCGTAACCACCCCAATCAGCTGCATGGGGTAAAAGAATTATTTAAAAAATAATAGATGAACCCTATAGTTTATATATGTATTTTCCTGTCATTTCCTGCAAACCTAATAAAGATATTTTGATAATTGAAAATAGTCTTTATCATAAATCGTATTGAAAGAGTCAACAAGCGTCAGAAATTATAATTTGCCATGGAACTTCGGTCATATTTTATTTGAAATATAACGGGATGTTAGGGTCTGCATGCATGGTATGCATAGTATGATGATATACAGACACTGACCTTTCCCTAAAACTATTAAGCAGCAAGTTGTGTATCACACCCATCATGGGTTCGAACCCCTATTATTGTATTTTATTGTTAAACCTGAATAGCGTGATTACTTTTGAATGAGCGGCAGCACACATATTTTGTTTGAGGATAGCTGGATCTATCTCCTTTTCCTCACATCTTCTCTGTAGTACAAAGCTGTCTTTTTATCTAGTGTTTAGACAATGTTTACTCAACCATTGCTATCAATGGATGTTGCCATTTTGACGACTTCTAACTTTTGAAATGCCCAAAATGAATCAATAAAACCGTGTATAAGATATTTGCGGGGATATTTGGGCGCGATTACAAAAAATTAGAAAATAAATGGGCACTTCTGGGTTGGGTATCTATAGAGGCCCTGCATGAAATTATTGATTGGCTCCAAACAAAGAATTTGAACCGGTGTCCTTCACCGTAGTTATGGCGGAGTACAGTCCATTCAATCAAATGTTGTCATCAACCTACTTGATCGTAGTGCAGGGTTATGTGTGTGAGATGAACTGTCACGGTAGATTGCAATCATGCTTTTGTTGATTGCATTTGAGTAGTCTGCCATATTTACGGGATGATACGTCACATGCAATGCCTCTATAGATTCTATAGAATTTAAGTATGATATATTTTCGATGGTAATATATTTTCACTTTCAAAGTTTGTAGTTTTCATAATTGCAATTTCTGAATATTATATAAAAGGTGGGAATAAGTCTATAAATGAAAGAGTATCGGATCATTTTGAATGTTAATAAATACGAAACGCCGGCGGTAGACACCAGCAATATCAGGGATTGCCGCGATTCTTGCAGTAGCTTTTATGAATAGAATACAATAGTGGATACAATAGCGGATACAATAGCGGAACAATAGAGCTCTCTTACGGGCAAATAAACCTCGTCGCGTTTTGCTAGATTTCACTTCTTCTTTTTCATGAACTAACCGTTATTTCATTAAGTAACCGTTATTTTTAAAACTTGGCAAAACCTCGACGCGAGGTTTTTAATACTCTTTCTTGGATCCAGTTGGTATTGTCGTGGTAAGCTTGTTTTATTATACCGAATCGTATTAATTTATAACACACCGGCTTTTTCATCCGCACCGAAATGTCCCCTAAATATTGCTTCTAAATAATGTTCTTCAATTTGTAACATGATGCCAAGAGGCAGAAGCAATCGCTCGACGTGATTTATTACATGGCACACTTTTGAAAGAAGAAATGAGTTTTCAATGTATAAACATTGCAGGCAAATATGCTATTGAAAATTGAAAGTATATATTAAAGGAGTATTTTAATATTTGAGATCCATGGAAAAATTGTATTCCCACAATTTCAGTTGATCCTACTAAAATGTTTACCTTCAATACGTCAAAATTTTTAAATTTTTAAAGTTTACTTCAAGGACTGTTAAATCTCAAAAATAAAAATAAATATCATATATATTATATCGCGAATTTCAAAAAATCTAAATTATTTGATATCAGGACATTCCTCATATTCAGAATGCAATTCGATATGTTTGATCATTAATCTGCTCTCATGTCCCAGAAAAGTACTATGCAATCGTTGCTATCCGAGCTATCAGAGCATAAATACGAATTTGACGATATTTATGCTAGAAATCAAATATTATGTACTAGCCAAAGTTTTCCAGCGGTATAAAAAAAGTTGAAGATAAAAATATTTAAAAAATATTTTAAATATTTTCGACAGGGGGATTATGAATTTGACAAGGAATGAGCACAGGCAGCTCCATTTGAAGTTCAAAATAGAACCAATCCAATACACAAGCAGCCTACGTCCTATTATGAATACAGACACAATACAAACAAGATCTTTTCAATATTCTATACTAAAACATTTCATTGATTTTCTTCTATTTATATACGGTACCCTCTTTCTTATCGATAGAGGAAGCAAGCGGCCGTGATTGTAACAACGACCTTGCCATCAAGATCGCACATTAATCTCTGACATCTTCAATGGACTTGCCGATAGCACTTCTCATTATGTTTTATCTGATTCAAGACATATATTAACTTGACATTGCTTATCTGTAAAATTAAAGGCATATTCTGAGAGTTGGATATTTATTTTCAAAAATCAATGTCAGTTTCAATGTCTTTTTGCTATTATTTAAAGGTTCAATACTCGATTCATTTACATATCGCTCGATTCATAAGTATAATAAGGCATACAAAGTACCATAACGATCACTATTGGGTCGGCCTGTTAATCAGGGGCGTTATGCCGAATTTAGAAAAACGGGGGTTATTCCAAAAATATATGGGATAAGGTACATGTTAGTCATCTCGCAGAGCCTACACATTCTGTAACTACAATTAACCTTCCAACATGCATACGGAGAGTTTGGGTAAGCAAACTTTAAGGAACGTATCCTCCATGCAGTTTTATTTTCTTGTCGACGGCGTTGTATAACAAATATTAGCTTTATATATAGCTACAGTGTCCTGTAAGTTAATTTGATTTTTTTAACCAAATACATACCTTAGCAGAAACGCGTTATTGAATATGGGGTTTTCAACCCTTATAGTCGTATCAATTGAGCCATAAAGATTCACATGTATAACATGCCATAATTAAAATTAAAAGTGAAAGTGGGGGCATGGTCGCTAATTGTTCATTTGATAAGAATTTCCTTTTTAAAAATAAAAGTATTTCAGATAACATGAAAACACATTTGATAATTATTAAAAGTTCTATTTAATGTTAGCAACTATTTTAAACTGATAGTTCATCTTGCGAATGGTAGTGAGCTTTGGCAAAAATTGCATTGATCATTTCATAGCGAGTGTGTAGTAGAATTCAAATATCACTGATATACTTTTGTAGGTCCTGTGGTTCTAGAGTTATGTTGTAAAGAGGGCTGATACAACAACACTTTTGTAAAACGTACATAACTCATTCAATAACAATAAATCAAGCAAGTTTTCAAAGTATATAATTTGTAGTAACATCAAAGTGTTATTGTTCGATAATTTGATCTAGATACATTTTTTCTTTCTTGCTTCGACATCGTCTACCGTTAATTATATTATAAATGTCTTATTATGTACAATGCCGATTGAGGGTAATTGCTACACAAAGCAGTTACTTCTTGCATGTACTTGCAACATTGTTTGAGGAGTGAGGTTGAAGTTATTTTATCAGTATTCCATATAGTATTATGGCATTTGTTTTAATAGTCAGCAGTAATACTTGTTGCTCATAGAGCGTTTTCATAGGGCGCGAAAACATATAAACACACACTGGATGTTAAAATGACAGCTTTTTTGCACTGTATTTTATTACTTCAGGGTATCTGTGGCTTTATTTTAAGTGTATCGTAAACATATTGATGGATTTCAAAGGCGCTATAAACTTAAAATTCCAGTTTTGGCTCAGTAGTGAATGCCAAAGGAGTCTTTCTGGAATGACGAGAGGAAGAAAGTAATTTCTGGACTACTTTATACCGCTATTCCTTTCAGGCAATATGACACAGTTTGTTTCCAGAACTGGTTAAATCCAATGGCTGTTTTGTACAAAAATGTGTTTAAAGAAGTCTTAAGGTTAAATGAGATCAAATATTGCTTTCCCTGCTGGAAAAATATATTGTGACTTTACACGTAAGAAAACATCCCTACCTATCATGCTGAATTAAGAAATCAAGAAAAAAATGTGTGAAAATGTGTTTTTTGGTCTATTTTGTAATGTTGTCAATGACTCGTATGTGACTTTGTTTACTCGTCCTCCACAACAGTCGCTAAGTAAAATTGATTGACAGGCAATTCTGTCACGTGGACAATTATTTCGATTGTCTAAAACACAGACGTCTAAAAGGATCATGTATTTTGTTAGCAGCCAAGCCGATTGCAAAAATTCTACGCCTCTGCACTCGTACTACAAGCTCTATTTAGTCCATACTGCACATGCGCACGGCGTGGCCATGTGGCAAGCGGCGTCCTAGTCTCGCGGCCAGACTGTATGTGGCTATCACGTTAGGAGGATCGACAAGTGTCAGACCGACGCAAACTGGTTGTGTAGGAGACTAGCGGCGTCCATGTTGAGCTCGATTCCAATCATGCCAATACGTAAACTCGTCCCAAACCAAACTGGCCCTACCTATACATTCATTTTTATCTTTATTTATTTATTTGCTTATTCGTTTATTTATTTATGTATTTATTTATTTATTTATTTATTTATTTATTTATTTATTTATTTATTTATTTATTTATTTATTTATTTATTAATTTATTTATTTGAAAATTCAAAGAACAGACCTTCCAGAATAGGTAGTCGTTACTCTGAGTTTCATGCCTAAAAGGCAATTTTCAGAAGAAACGATGAAATGCTTTGGTTGCCGGTTTACTACCATCACTTGGAAATGTGAAAGAATATACATTCCATGGTTGTCAACACAACCATGGAATGTATATTCAGAGTCAGTCTGTCTATCGGAGATAGTCAGAAAGTGCTCAACTGCAAAACAAAGCGTATTAACATCATGCGTTGACGCACTTTTTAGGCATGAAACTCAGAGTAACGACTACCTATTCTGAAGGTCTGTTCTTGAATTTTTATACGCTTCCCTTTTGGGATTGAGCACTTTATTCAAAAGATAGTCTAACTTGAGTAAAATGTTTTTATTTATTTATTTATTTATTTATTTATTTATTTATTTATTTATTTATTTATTTATTTATTTATTTTTTTTTACCTTTACATTTATTTTTATCTTAATTTATTTATTTGCTTATTCGTTTATTTATTTATTTATTTATTTATTTCTTTATTTCTTTATTTATTTCTTTGTTTCTTCGTTTTATTTTCTCGTTTTTTATTTGTTTATTGTTTGATTCTTCGATTTATAGTTTTTATTTGTTTATTTATTTATTTATTTATTTAATTGCTTGTTTCTTGATTTACTTTGTTTATTTATTTATCATATTCATTCATTTATTTATTTATCGTTGGTTATTTTTCTGTACTTATATTTTTCTGTACTTACATCTTTTTACTTTTGAATTTTATATTACTTGAGAGAGATGATGTCTAGTTTAAAGGCGCGATTTCTCCTAGAAGGCCTAGAATTAATGCTCGAATGAATGATCACATTTCTTTGTTTTATTTTGCCAAAAAAAACCCACAAAAGGTAGACATTTTACACAGTTTTTCACTATTTTGTGGCATTTTCAAATTTCCGTGAGCAAACCCCGAATTCCGTGAATTTTTCCGTTTTTCCGTATCACGGAGAAATCATGGCTTTAGTCTAGTTGTCTATGGTTTAAGGGTACTTGCCCATCAATTTCATTCAGGGGCGTGTTTGAAAAACGGCACAGCGCATTAGTAAAAAGAATAAAAAATACTAAAATTTTCACCGGGGTTCGAACCACTGCCAATTGCACTATGAATGCTGAAGATGCCTACTGTGCCCCGGTGACTGTGGATTTTAAAAGATATACATATCAACACGTTTCTAGTGTATTGAAATCAGATTTTGGTAGGAATACGGTCATAGAAAGACATATGACTCTACTTGTCTGTTTGTTTTTCATTTAATACAAGTTAATTTTGGTGAATTGAACTGGTACGACTCTTAGGACTAGTGATAAACGACGATTAATTTAGTAATAATAAAATGAAAACGCTGGGTCATTCACGACGTCATTTGTAATTCATGTCAAAACCTGGGGAGGACCACACACATCCGTGTTGACTGTATACGTGCGCAATCGATACTCAATGATCCAGACAATAGCGTTTGAATATACCGCCCTTATGTCACTTGCGGGAAGATATACTATTATAGGCCTACCCTAATAGCTTACAATAGATACCCCACCGTAAATAGCTCTCTTCATTACCTCGCTGTCTCAGTTTATACGCGTAGCGTACGCACTTTTGAACCATATTTTGTTCAAAAATGATAGGAAGGGACTGTTTTCAGCTAAAATGTTGGTTATCAGCAGATGCTTGATGATACCGGGAAGTGTTGCAGAAAGGTAAGCGTACTCTTTATTTATTCAAAATATCACATATCAATGAATTTAAATTGGAAATCCAAAACGGAAATGTCAGGTCAAAATTTTCACCTTAGAATTATTGTGAAATAAAATCAAACCAAATTTAGGCTCCGCAAACAACGTCCAATTATTCCCATTGGTGTTTGCTACACGTGCATATAATAAATTATGATTTGGGGCTAATTTGAGAAGAGTTAATGCCTCGAGTTTCAAAATACACCGAGTTATGTGTAAAAACAAATCAAGAATTTTCTGGGATAATTGCAACTAAGAATAATGAAAGTTATGATCTAAGCTACCAGATGCATCATTAATTTCCTGACTATGATATTTAGTTGTGGGAAAAGATTACTTTAATGTTTTGGCGGGATTATTAGAGCGTTTTATTTAAAAGGCGCCCCGTGAATGTCTGGCAAACATGCTTGCCCCCCATCTAGGCTTGCCAAAAATTGCCCCCCCCTTTCGGCTCGCCAAAAATTTCTTCACCTCCCCAATTTTACCCTCACCCAGGGCTCATAATTTATATTGCATACCCCTGACCATGTTAGGTTTGTGAATTGGGTTAGGGGTGGTGCAATAATTATGTGTACCCCGGGGTGGTGAATTCACAAATTGGTCTGCCAAAATCGTTTGCCCCCCCTTGGCCGTGCCAAAAATCTTTGCCCCCCCCCCTTTTGACGTGCCAAAAAACCTTTGCCCCCCCCTTTTGATGTGCCAAAAAGGGGGGGGCACACATGCAAGATTTTGGAGACCCAAATTTTAAAACCTTAAATTTCGACCTGCCAAAATGTGTTTGGCCTGCCAAAAAATCTTTGCCCCCCTATAATTCACCACCCCGGGGGTACACATAATTATTGCACCACCCCTTACCAAATATTTGTCATGTGCAAAGGGCAGGATTGGCAAGCGGAGAGGGTGGGGACTGGGGAAAGGTTTTATGGGCATGCCGGGGGAAGCAGTATTTTTGCCATTTTCAATTTTTTCCATTAGGGACCGTTCACAAACACTTGTTAGGGGGTCTGAAGCAAAATGGGGGGGGGCCTTAAAAGTTTTGACCCTCCTAAGGGGGCCTTGAAAAAATTGACCACAAAAGGGGTGGGCCCTGAAAATTTTTAGACCGGAAAATGGGGGGGCAAAACATTTTCGTGATAAAATTTTTTTGCATCAGGCCCCCACTAACAAGTGTTTGTGAACGGTCCCTTATTATTTGAGGACTTTTTGTAATTCTATATTTTCATTTATTCATTTTTATTATACCGGGTACCGGTATTGTTTTATTTATTTATATCCTAGGCCTATTTTCAGTCCAAGAGAACGCCAAATATGGATCAGGAGTATTACATAATAATACCCTGCTATGACAATAGCTGCACTAGGTTAATCGTATAATCTCCTTATGTGGTTAGCATGGCTGGGCCAGGAAATCCAAAATGGTCAGCCAATGTATGTACATGTATTCGGTACATGTGCCATATCTTTACAATGGGTGATAAATTTCTGGTTTGTTTTATTTCAAAACGCAACAGTCGATATTCTAAAGCTTGGTCCAAATCCAAGAGAAGAACAAACTCTAGTAATTTATGTGGTTTCAAATTATATCGGGTGTTGCCTTTTTGATAGAAATGGTGTTTGTTGATGTGCACAGTTTCCCATTAGATCATAACATGCTGTTGTACATCCAAGGTCAAAGGTCTTTTAATCCATATTTGGCGTTGTTCTGGGACTGATTTTAGGAGAAAGGGGGAGAGAGAGTGAAAGAGAGAGAGAGAGAGTGGGTAGACTAGTGGCAGGAGAAAGAAGTGGAGGAAGAAAACGGCACAGAAATTGCACACAGTTGTTTGTCATAGCAGGGCAAATTGGAATTGGGCCGAACTGGTTCTTGGCCATGCGCTGTGAGCCAGGCTGTACGATTACGTCATCATGGTCATTGGATGCGAGTTGTCTGTATCATACGATGCAACGCGTGTGTGTTTGTGCTGGCTTGAATTCTCGAGGAAATAATATAAAATGGTCCGTATTTCAACATTTTTGATGCAAAAGTAAGTATTTTTAAGTGATTTAGAATGGCACGCTAATCATTAATAACCATGTCCATTGTGCTGTGAACAGATTGAAAGATAAAGCTAAAACAATTGATTTTGTTCATGTGCATTTCTGTCATGGCCATAACTCGAGATCTTGAAATCCCTGAAAATGACAGCATGGATGTGACAAAACGCACAGATATTTAATTTTTAGTAAAATTAGCATGCCATGAGTGGGTTAAGAAGGTATCATAGAAATAATGCAGCTAAGAACTCTGGCGATAACGTCATATACAAAAACAATATTATTGTTGCAAAATTACAATAAAGTGGTACCAGATTTCACTCAAATTCTGTCAATGCATACGCTTATAAAATAAAATCCACACAAGCTTTGTTTTGACTTTATAGGTACATTATTATATTGACCTGTTTATAATCTGCAGCCAAATCGAGAGAGAAATCGGGGCTTTTATTAATAAATTATGGCCTCTGTCACAAAAATCTTCATGCTTATGATACGTGAACAAAATTGAAACACTTTCAAAGTACATTTGTGTATGAGCTAGATTAATAAATAATAATTAATAATAATGCTTAGAATGTTAGCTTCGAGATGACCTGATTTTTAGGCCTACGATGTTTATTTTCTGGAAAAAAAATGGTTTAGGTGGCTACGTAACAGCCAATTTGAACCTAGAACCATCCAAATTCGGCGTAACCTTAAAGAGTTACTTGCTTACTTGCTTATGTCGACTTGTCTAGTCGGACTCCGCTGATGGCTCTCCGCACAACTCTGTTCTGCATGCAGTTTTGTTTCTCTAGTCTTGTATCCGCGATTAGTTCCTTAATGTAGACCTTACAATAATCTATAACTTTGTTTAATTTTGTTATCTTTTACCAAAAGAATAGCCAATTCTTATGCAATTAAAACACCATTCTTATTGTCACCTAAATGTAATAGCACCGATTTGGTTATCTTTTTCAAAAGGAATAGCAATTCTTATTGTCACCTAAATGAAATTGCACCGAATTGCTTATCTTTTTCCATAAGAATAGCAACTGTTATACACTTAAAACACCATTCTTATTGTCACATACCTGTAATAGCACTGATTTGGTTATTTTTTTCCAATAGAATGGCAAATTTTATGTATTTAAGACACCATTCTTATTGTCACCTAAATGTAATAGCACCGATTTGGTTATCTTTTTCAAAAGGAATAGCAATTCTTATTGTCACCTAAATGAAATTGCACCAAAATGGTATTTTTTTTCCGTAAGAATAGCAACTGTTATACACTTAAAACACCATTCTTATTGTCACATACCTGTAATAGCACTGATTTGGTTATTTTTTTCCAATAGAATGGCAAATTTTATGTATTTAAGACACCATTCTTATTGTCACCTAAATGTAATAGCACCGATTTGGTTATCTTTTTCAAAAGGAATAGCAATTCTTATTGTCACCTAAATGAAATTGCACCAAAATGGTATTTTTTTCCGTAAGAATAGCAACTGTTATACCTGTTATACACTTAAAACACCATTCTTATTGTCACATACCTGTAATAGCACTGATTTGGTTATTTTTTTCCAATAGAATGGCAAATTTTATGTATTTAAGACACCATTCTTATTGTCACCTAAATGTAATAGCACCGATTTGGTTATCTTTTTCAAAAGGAATAGCAATTCTTATTGTCACCCAAGTGTAAATGCACCGATTTGCTTTGGTTATCTTTTTCAAAAGCAATCCTATGTGAAATTGCACCAAATTGCTTATCTTTTTCCATAAGAATAGCAACTGTTATGCACTTAAAACGTCATTCTTATTGTCACCTAAATGGGTTCGGTGTTCTCTCCCGTTTGTTGCTCAAAAGCGTTTTCATTGGATAGGCAATGGACACACACTGGATGTTGAATTGATAGCTTTTTTGCACTGTGTTTTATTTCTTCGGGGTATCTGTGCTTTTAAAATATCAGCTTTGGTGCAAAATGTTCTAAATGTATCGTAAACATGTTGATGGATGGTTTTTGGAACGGCGAGAGGATGAAAATATATTCTGGCACACCTTTATGTCACTATTACTTTGAGGTAATACAGGGTGTCCCAGAATGATCTGTACCGGGAAAGATGGAATTTTTTAGGTATGAAGGGCATGTTGAATGGTCATATTTTCTTGCATTTTAGTTCTACATATATTTAGCTTTCTCAGATTTTTTAGATTTTAAAAATTGGACGTTTCTAGTAGAAGTTATAGAAGATTGCGTAAAAATGGTGAATTCTAAGTTTTGACAACGCAACCTATTTTGAAAATCTGTAACATTACTAACCTTTCAGCACAAAGTTATTTGGAAAAAGTTATGCAGGTATTTTAGTTGTGCCCTGTTCCTATTTCCACTAAATAGCCGATATCTATCTATTATTTATGACGTTACGAAGCAATCATTATATGGAATTCAGGATTTGTGGCCTAATCCCATTCTCTCTTTGGCGGTAGTTTTAAATATAGTTAATGTGGTGTGGGTCCATGTCATTTGAAATGCTTGCAGAGATCGAACTGGTTGTGGTACAGAAAAGACGCCTCCTCAATTTACTGTACAGTAGCGTGGATTTCTTTCAAAAACTTACTGGCAGCTATGTTGAGACGCAAAGAAGATTCATTAGACGATAGTGTATAACGTAAAGAAGTTTGACGAGCACGGAACTGTCAGGAATCGGCAGAGTGAAGCTTCAGGTGCTCGTAAGAACTAGAGCGAACATTGCAGCTGTCCGGCAAGCTTTAAGGCGTGCCCCCAACAGTAGTGATATGGATGATAAGTTAGCAGTAAATGCTGTGCCAAACATCTCACGTTCTTCATTTAAGCGTATCGTGCCATTTTTCAAAGGTATGCGAGTCGTTTTTCATCGCTTTTACATTATTGCATGCCACGCCAAAACAAATAAAGGTAGCGTGCTGAAATTAACAGAATAAGTAGGAGACATGTCCAACATTATAATGCTGGTATCAAAAATAGATACACTGCCCGTCTTCTATTTTTAGTTATTTTTGCAAACACGGTACAAATCATTCTGGGACACCCTGTATGACAAATACAAATGCCAATGAATCTTCTTTGTTATATATCAACCAATATTTTGAAGTTTTAAAATATATTTAAGCATCCAATATGTGAACGAAGAGTGTAGGTGAAAGTGTTGCCTGCCAGTAGACACGAACTCACCCACTAATTTATGGACCTTGCATTGAAATTACCTCATGTATTGTGAGCCATAACCAAACTATTACCTTCAATATACAAAGGTTAATTATATTGAGGTTCATTAATCATCCCCTTGACGTGTCCTCCATGACAGCAATCAACTTATTGAAGCCTTCTAGTGGAAGTAAGAAATGTCAAATGATGATAATCAAGCTTCGTACAGTTGAACAATCTACATAACTTGGTGTAGTACACATAAATTCAAGAGCGCTCAACGTGAGAACGTTATGTAGATTTTGTGTATAAATGTTATCAACATGTGCCTATCAAAGTATATAGGTTAAAGGAGATCCTATATGTTAAGGTAATACACCATTTTAAAGTGTTGCAATTTGGTAGTTCACAACATCTTGCGAATGGTAGTGAGCTTCGGCAAAAATTGCATTGCTCATTTCCTTGCGAGCGTGTAGAAGAATTCAAATATCACAGAAATGCTTTTATAGGTTCTGTGGTTCTTGAGTTATGTGTAAAGAGGGCTGAAACAACAACACTTTTGTAAAATGGACATAACTCATTAACAACAATAAATTAAGCAAGTTTTCGAAGTATATGATTTGTAGAATGAACTTTTGCAAAACATCAAAGTGGTGTTTTTTTTCAATAATATATTGATTTAGACAATAAAAATCAATTTTTTAGCTGCTTCGACCAACAAACCGCATCTACCCTTAAAGCTTTGCCTAGTCGAAGATGTGTACTTGATGTTCTAAGTTACACCTGTTCTTTCACTGACTCTACGAAAACGCATCCCAATGCAAATCTGATGTATTATATAATGTTCTTATAGTATGAAATTTAAATCACAGTAGCTATGCCATACCCATAAACGTCATTTCTTTGAATCAATCAGTCATACACCGACAGTGCCACCTTCGGGTTAATATGCAGAAAGATCAACTTGCATTGTTTTGACATTCCATATGTGACACGACCTCAATATTTCTTTTGTAACAAAGATTTTGACTCACAATGCTTTTCCCGATATCACCAAATCACCACACTTTTGAGATACAGTATTTCATCAACACAATAAACTGATGTACATGCTGTAACGAGAAATATTATACAATCCATTTTTTGTTTGAAAGACACAAATATAAAAGGCGCAACGGCAAGATGATTTATGTATCAAATACGTGAGGTTTTAATACGCTTTCAGATGCAAGATGGTTTCATGTAATTGGCGCTCAAAAGTTATGTACCAGAATTTCAAGGCTAAAGTTTATGCAGGGGTCAAAATTCAACATTGCTCAAATTCTGGTTTAACATTATATCTACAAAAAGTTCAATCTACGATGTTTGACATTCCCTCTGTGAGCTGAGGATTTTATTTTGATAAAATTGGGTTTCTTAACAAAGTTATGTCTCGTAATCATCATATTATTCTGTATACTGCTTTATACTCTTACTCTTGAACTAGAAGCAGCTTCAATAATTGTGCGCTGTTAAGTTGGAAAGAGGTATCTCAATATTGTCCGGAGCGCCCGATATAACAACATTTAAAATTTACACTAAAATTCGAAAATGGTACCCCGGAAATGTCACATAAATCGTACACTTAAATATTTTATGGCAATCCACGAATACTGAAACCGCCTAAGAACTATAGACCTACACACGTAAAAGAACTTGAACACAATACAAAAATAAAATGTTCCTAAAATGTTTCTACTTTGTTGCTTCTTTTTTTTCACATTATTATAATAATTTACATCATGTAATTATATTATCTTAAATACAAAAATAATATAAAAACACATTCAAATTTAAGTAAACTGAACTCAAAAAGAAACTTATTATTTTTCACAAGGTCATATCTTGAAATCCTGTCCATCAAATTGAACCAAAATTACACACAGGTTTACTTCAATACTCTACTCTTAACACATGTCAGTAACCAAGCAGTTATCCAACTGACACAACAGCAAAATGCACTGACATGGAACTGACACAGCCCAGCCCTGTTTCATGAAAAAAGTGTATGAAAAGCAGAAAGCAGCACCGTTTTATCATCTGTGCAAGGATCTTGTGTGCATTCTCACAGATTTTTTGTGCTGGGTGCCAAATGTTGGGCTGTGAAAGTGGAGAAACTTCCAGGAAGCTATCCCATGAAAGTGCATTTTGCTGTTGTGTCAGTTGGACAACTGCTTGGTTACTGACATGTGTTTTGAGTAGAGTATTAAAGTAATCCTGTGTGTAATTTTGGTTCATTTTGATTGACACTATTGCAAGATATGACCTTGTGATTCACAAGTTGTAAACAATATCTCATTCAATAAGTGATGAATATTAAGATGGCACTTTGACAAGTTTTTAATTTCTCTTAATTGTTAAAAAAAACACTGCAACAATTCAACACAAAGTGACTTATCTATCGTCTACGATGATGTAATTTTAACGGATACAAGAATTAAATACCGACATTTTTAATAATGTCCCAGCTGCCCATGTACACTGAATGGTTGTTAACAGATTGGTCGCTTAACCATAGAAGCAATTCCAAACACCATCTCGCAACAGATCAGGATATCTTGGGTAGCCAACCGCATACACACACCCCCACGCACACCCACATCTTGATGCTCCTATGTTCTTAGGGCATTGTTAACAGTTCTTCAATTTTTGGTAACAAGGATGATTGGGTTGTCAGGATGAGAACAGTCTAGAATTCATCTCATGGTGTTATGTTGACTTTCGTTTCAGATCCAGATCGCATCTCACACCATCAATGCACAATGAGGCTCTCATGACCCACACAAAAGCTTGAGAGGTGTGATGATAAAGAAATATATGTCACCCCAATTTAATATTAAAGACTTTTGCTCTCACATATGCGCTACAGCAATTTCTTCCATTTATATTTATTTTGGGTCTTAAACTACATGTACTTTCAAAGCAGAAAACACTGTTTTGATTTCCAATGATGCCATTTTCTTTTAACCACATGGAGATCTTGAAATGGAAGTGAAGTTTTAAAATGATTCTGTGTGATTGATCTATTATACTTGTGTCATCTCTTATTGTGCTATCTTACACAACATACAAAACAAATCAATATGAAGTGTCATTTCGAGGGTTGAGAACCAGAAAGCCTTAACACACAAAGGAATCCTTTGTGATTTAAGGCTTTCTGGCTCTCAACCTTTGATTTGCTGAATCCATAGTAATAATACTCAGTTGTCAGTTGTCAGTTGGTAAAGTAATTCTCCATATGAAATTCCAAGATGAAAAATTAATTACTACAATCTGCCATGACACAACCTTTTAACTAGCCGTTCAAATACAGTAAGCCAAAGAATTAAGGTACCAGTTGTGTTCACCCCTGTATATTCTTAGTAAAGAAAAATATGTCAAAATAAATACAAACAGCCAATACCTGTACTCTTTAGCTCTGATTTACGACCTTATTTGTTGAAATTGATCGAGAATTAAAGAAACGGTGACCTAAAACCTAACAGAGAAACGAAATCAAAACTTGCACTTTTGTGTTCTAATCAATTAAAGCCCAACACTAGTTTTAATGTGCCAATCAATGAAAGCACGACGCTAGTTTTAATGTGCTAATCAATGGAAGCACGGCGCTAGTTCTCTTGTTAGCGAACGCTTTGTGTACAAATCAATAGGGCTTGCACTGGAGCAAACTGCCACTTTCAAATTGGCATCTTCCTTGGCTTTTTGGAACGTCGTGTCTTTATTTCTTGAACAATTTCAACAAGGGGGTGAACATAACTGATACTTTAATTCTTTGGCGCACTGTACACATACAGGTGTGCATTTTAAATCGTGGTGATGACGATTGTACAAATCAAAATGTGATGAACTTACTACTTCTACACCAGCTTCAGGGTCTGCTCATAATGATTAAACTAAACATACTTCTTATAAGTGTATCTTTACTCAAGGTTTCTTTGAATAAATACATATTACTGTAATTTATACAATGTTTACGATGAATGCCGATTGTTTTTCCATTTGTGATGATTGCGATACTGTATAATGATTCGTGAATAGGTACTTAATTTTGACACCTATTTTACATTAACTACAGAAGGATTTCTTTTAGAATTTATAATATGAATTATTATTCAGATCCTCTTGTACGATTGGTTGTACGATTACTAGAGTGACAGCGTATTAAATGAAAGTGTGATCAAATGGTTTCAGTTGAATAGGAAAGGGGCTTATATTTAACACAATTGTTGTGATTCCATTCGTCTCATTTCACCAATTTTGTTCTAAAATGATTTCAGGCTTCCAACTAAGCCCGCTTGATTTTAATGAGTCTCTCATTTATATCTTATAAATGATATTGGCTCGGTATTTCTTGAAATTGCTCCTTTACAGGTTTGGATGACTTAGCTACTTTGTTTTATTGCAGTCGTAAGGTACCAGAGCAACGGCAGTAAACCGGTTCGGTTTAATACGGAATAGTTTATAACCAACTGGTATTTAGCGACTGCATTTTCGCCGAATGAATTGAATCTCTGTAAAGTGTATAAATCCAGGTAATAAAATTCCTTGCAATGGAAATACAGTTAAATAAATGGTAACTAGTTTTTGTCTCCTATGCAACGTTAATGCCAAGGTATCAAAGTTAAAATCGGAAATCACTATTAAAGCACTTACAGTTGCTGATTTACAAGCATTTCAAATAGGTTTTCTATTTTTACTTACCCATTAACCATGTCTTAAAGTGGTGAATATGTTAAGGAAAAGAAAAGAGAGACTTTCGTATTTTAGCATAGTCTGAAGTGGTATGTCTGGTATTTCAACTTTGCCTACCGTTGTGATTTCTTTATTGACGATCACTAGTTTTGGAATAAAATGCAATATAACTTTACGGCGATATATTTTATTATTTTTTTAATATTATTAACGGCATCTTTATAGAGGGTAGCCCAGATCAGTGAACTGGGACCCTCTTTACATATTAAATACACAGAGATACAAAGTTATGAAAAAATATACAAATATCGAAAATAAAATTTCCTTAATCTTAAATTACAAAGCACTTAAAATACCAAGAAAATCTGTATAAATTGCACTTATATTGGTTTTGTATTGGTGGTCAGCTCATCTGGTCGTATATAGGCAGGAGTCACAAGTTCGGTGATCTGTGACCAATAAAAAGAATCTAAACCTGCAGTCAACCATGTTTTTCAATTACAATACCATGTGTCGTTTTGTATAAAGACTGAAAAAATACAGAAAAGGAAACTAGTACTACTTCGTCTTGTGCTACATTTTCGGAGGATAAGGTCCTTACAGTTTTGTTACGTGGCTTGTCTAGTTTGGAAGGATGTCGTAGTTTAATGGATTCTGCCTGTACTTTGCCACATTGTATATTATGAGTAAGCCTAGAGCCACACTGGTGGGTTTATGTAGCTGTATGAATCAGATAATCATGATAATCACTAAATCTATATAAGGTTATTTTTGTACGCTAGCTTGTTTGAGGTTTAAAGTCGTCGCATGTTACTCCGGTTACTCTTCTCCAGTGTATCTGCTATTATGTTAAAAACGAAAAATTGAAAAAATGGTCCATTGTGTCATGTGCGAGTCTTAGTTCTCCCGGGCAGTCATTAGCACACACAAAAAGCAAGAATAAGTTAGGAATCAATTAGGCAGATTGATTTCAGCTCATCCAGTTTTTAATTCCCCTAGGGCAACATTCATGTCCCTTCTAAATGCATAAAAGTAATGATTTGCAGAGAAAAGAGGCATAATACATTACACTGGATTCGCTAATATATAAGGTTTGCTTCGTGGTGCTAGTATTTTCTTATAAGATTCGCTATCGAATATAAAGAAGGTTCATTATGTCGAATATGAAATAAGGTTCGCTATGTCGAATAAAAAGGTTCGCTATCGAATATGAAATAAGGTTCGCTTTGTCGAATATGAAATAAGGTTCGCTATGTCGATTGTGAATTAAGGTTCGCTATATCGAATGTGAAATAAGGTTTGCTATGTCGAATGTGAAATAAGGTTCGCTATGTCGAATGTGAATTAAGGTTCGCTATATCGAATGTGAAATAAGGTTCGCTGTGTCGAATGTGAAATAAGGTTCGCTTTGTCGAATATGAAATAAGGTTCGCTATGTCGAATGTGAATTAAGGTTCGCTATATCGAATGTGAATTAAGGTTCGCTATGTCGAATGTGAATTAAGGTTCGCTATGTCGAATGTGAAATAAGGTTCGCTTTGTCGAATATGAAATAAGGTTCGCTATGTCGATTGTGAATTAAGGTTTGCTATATCGAATGTGAAATAAGGTTTGCTATATCGAATGTGAAATAAGGTTTGCTATGTCGAATGTGAAATAAGGTTCGCTATGTCGAATGTGAATTAAGGTTCGCTTTGTCGAATGTGAATTAAGGTTCGCTATGTCGAATGTGCATTAAGGTTCACAATGTCGAATATGAATTAAGGTTCGCTATGTCGAATGTGAAATAAGGTTCGCTATGTCGAATATGAAATAATGTTTGCTATGTCGAATGTGAATTAGGGTCGCTATTTCGAATACTAAATAAGATTCGCTGCCAAAGTATTAACTCAGTTTGGAACTAACAAACAACTTTTTAAAGTTACTTGTCATGTATTATTTTAGTCCAAATGACACATTGTGTAATGAAACAGGACACCAGATCGTGGACAAGAACATCATTATAGCACAACCGGGTTCCCATCCCTTTAGTGAATATGTTCACGAAAACGGCAGATGGGCGGATTGCTCCAACTCATTACACCTGTAACGTTAATACATTGAACCATGCCTACCAGGTGTATCTGAAAGAAATTTACAGTCGTAAATTGTATTTTCTTAATATTTCAACTCATGAGTAAATAAGATTGAATAATGTAAGCAATTGCATAATAAGAAAGCTTTCGTATAATTTTTAAATTTTGAAAATGACCCGTTTCGTTCTTTAAATATACGACCTAAATTCTTTCTGCGGATTCAATACATTAAACAGTTACTGTTACAGAGTACCTTAGTACTACATTGAATACTTATAATTTTGAATTGTGGGATATATTTAAAACAAGGTGTAATTTTCAAATGTTTATAGTTCAAGATCATATCGGTCAATTTAACAGTATTTACGTTATATAAGGTTGAATAAGGTATAAACAACCCCCCCCCCCCGAGTGGCACCACCAGGGCTAGTATTCCTCATAAAACCAGGGTCAATATTCATATTTTGGGTCTTTTCTACTAATAAAACCAAATTGTGGCCCCCGGGTGGTGACACATGAAAGAAAAAAATCTGAAACGTGTGACAGTAGAAGCACAGCTCCATGGATCAGCTATGGTGCGGTAAACGCTCTAGTTATATTAAAATACTCAAAATTGCAATTTTCCGATGATAGAGTCACCACAAAACAAGGAATTGTTTATGAAGATGTTTCACTGCTTTTTGCATGTAGGCTTAGGGCAGGCAAACAAACGATCAATATCATCTTTCTAAAAATACATTTTGTGAGTCGTGTCTTTTCAGTATAAAAGCAAGTGTTTTATCTTGCACGAAATATTGCATTTTGAATCCATGTTCTGTGATTTGATTAAGTATACAAAGGATTACTATAGTTTCTGAAATATTCATTCTCATGTGAGATCCAGTAAAAAGCTATTATTTTACCCAGGTAAGTTGAAGTTGGGATATTGGGTGTTCATTGTACAAATACTGCAAAAATAAAGTCATGGATTTCATTTCACCTGCACCGGAAATGTACACCAGCTAATTGATCAAGCACTGTATTTAGGAATTGCTTGATTCAATAAAATATTATTTGCAATTCTGATGGGATCATAACTTAATACATAATATTTCAATATAAGAAAGTGCAATATATCCCACACTATTCCTGTATACTAAATGCAGGCAGCATTGTGTGCAGGCAGTTGCATACCGTATTAGCATAATTTGGATCAATTAGGGAATCCGACAGGTGAAATGAAAATTTAAATATGACAAACAAATGCGATGGAATGTTTTCAGCTTCCAATGGACAATATTCCAATAAGAATTGTCCTTTACGTAATTTCGTTATAAGTAATTAAGGATAAGTGAGTTCTCTTTATTTCTGAAAGTAAGTTACTAAAAGCATTACATTAAGAAACGCGAATCATTCTGTATTGCTGCACTCCGCCTTTATTTGGCTTTTCCATAAATTGTCCACGCACACCACAAAGACGACATTGGGATTTTCCACACCTTTCCCCCTCATTATTGCTTGGAATTTCCCATCAGAAAATGTCAAAAGAACGTCCTATTTCCCATCCAGATGCACATCGGAAACAATTGGGATTTCTCATAGCTTTTTGGTGTAAATGCATATAAATCCCAATTCCCTTAAATATTTGGCTGGGAAATCTTATTGTCATGGGTGGCTCGGGAAATCGCATATAATTTTCCGAAATCACTAACGAGAAATCCCATATTTAAAAACAACAACTTTGACATCTTTAAGGGGTGTGTGGTAAAGTTATGATATATTCTATTAACGCATTGAGTTCATACTGAACCTTAATGAGGTCTACGGTCCATTTTTCATGTCAGTTCGTGTCTGCATTTTCAGTTACGTCGTCTTTGTATATTATCTTAATTTTCGGCTTTTTCCTTCATTGATCGTATCGTATTATCGACATCGCCTCACTACCATACACTCTGGGAGCACATGTTCTCCGGGAATTTGCGGTTGTGAGTCTTTGAGAGCTCACGTGTGCCGTAAATGGTGTCATTCGGAGCTGCGAACAATCAAAATCAAGGGCCTTTCTTGGCTTTCTGATTGAAAAATCCAAGGTACTTTCAGCGATCTGCTTTGGTACAATTCAGGGGTCTATTCGAGCACCGCGGTTAAAAACAGGGGTCTTTCAGGGGCAGTATATTATCCGTATTATCCGTACTTCCCTTCTCGTGCCTGATCTCCACCGGTAAATTATTTTAATTTTCATCCACCACCTATTGACGTTTATTGGCTGTGTAAAAGGCTTAAACTTTCCTTGTGGTATTTATTTTGGTTTTACCCAACTCTTTTTGTTTAAAGGAGAATGGCCTGATTTCACCAAGCACTTTTTTCTTCCATAGTTCAATGGCCTTGACCCATTCCCATTATGTGAGAGACAAAACATGCATTTGAAATCCATAGAAAACCAATTCAACAACTCTTCCTATACCGTTGTACGGAAGCCAACCGTTGTTAATCCACACTTGACAATAACGTATACGCTAACGAAAGTTAACAGAAGCGCGCAGATTTGTTTTTATACGGTTACAATATCAGATATTGAATCCATTAATTTGGAGGAAGCGGCTAAATATTACAGTTTTAGTTTTTAGTGTTGTTGCTAATATCAATAGAAAAACCATCAATCTTTTGTGATGTTGAATGGCAGTGACTAAACTGGACATTCCTCGTGAAATAATCCTGTGAATTAAACGATATTTAGCTCGTTGTTGAAAAGGATTCAATCGTGTTCACGATGGCTTACTTCGCTCAAGCAGCTCATAGCTACCCTCGCGAAGGAAACCATGCATATGACATGGACGTAAGTGAATTGACCACCTTTTGACTCATTTTACACAATCCGAACAATACATTGTTTAGCTCTGACATTTTAACATGGTCACTGAGACAAACTTTAATTGTAAACCTGGACAAATGCGCATTTTTTGCGGCCCATAATCATATTTTGTCTTGTGGATGTTTGTTTGTGTGTTGGCATACCAGATAATGTCATCCACATTTCATAAAACACAAAATGACAGGTTCAAGGAATGCAAAAATACATTTTCATATATTATATACCATAAATTATACTATAAATATGTTAGTAAAAAATATAAGCTATGCCGTGCGACTTGCCACAAATTACTGTCGGCGTGTCTTTCCACCTCTAAATGAACACAGTAAAATTTGTCAAGATGCTTAGATAATTTCAGTGTGTTTGACGATTGCAGTTGCGGGGTTCAATGGGGGACTTTCAAATATATTGGAATTGTGTACAAAAATACATTCAAATGTGTAAAATATGCCTAGAATTAGTGCATCGGTTTTTATGGTTGTCCCAATCATGTATAGCTATAAACGTTGGAATCTGAATCAACGCACGGTTCAGTTGATATATGAATACATGGATACAAAAGCCACCCAAGTCCATGGGAAGTGATTTTGAGAGCAAATCCTGTGTATCATTTTAATTCCTTCAGTTAGATTTACCTGTTCAATATGGTAAGTTTTACGTGCAAATGAGTGGATTAACCTGTATTAGGTATGACGATTAGCATTTCAGGGACTTCGTGGGGTTCATTTTAAATTTTGGACTTGGGTGGTTTTTTAATCATATACAAAGACAACAAAGTTAGAATGAGATTACCACTAGTAAGATAATACAAAATAAAGCACACAGGTATGTATAATGTTGATAAGCATTCTGCCATGTAATTTAAACCACCCAGCAAACACAAAACGTTTTCGACATCATTCGCAAAAGGTTATAAAAGGTTGTCAGAAAACGTTTAAATGTCGGGTTATATAAAGGGTATATTAAGAGTATAAAACGTTTTCATAACCTTAAAAAACATTTTTTGATAATCTACTGCTCAGCAAACAAAAATGTAATAAAAAAAAACGTTTAAATGTCGGGTTATATAAAGGGTATAAAAACGTTTTAATAACATTCCAAAAACATTCTTGAAAACTTGATACAAAACATTCTAAAATTATTATTATTATTATTATTTTGGGGTTGAAAAAATATTTTGCGAAAAATGTTTTCCCAAAATATTTGCAATAACGTTTTAAAAACGTTTTCATGACCTTTATATAACCCGACATTTAAATGTTATTAAAAGGTTTTCAAAATAACATTTTAAGAACATGTCTGTGTTTGCTGGGTTCAAATATTTTAACATAATGTTATTTAAGTACTGACAAAATATTTGGCAAAAATGTTTGCAAAAATAGTTTAAAATAACATTTTTTGAAAACATTAAACTAATATTGTTGTAGTGTGTTTTCATACAAAACGTTTTAAAACGTTATCATGACCTTTATATAACCCGACATTTTAATGTTATTAAAACGTTTTTACCTAAACCAAAAGCCAAAATATAACTTATTTAAAACGTTTTTAAAACGTTTTTGTGTTTGCTAGGCACACACTTTCCTTTATTAAACCCATGTTTTTTCAAAAGTCACTCTCTAGCAATGAATGTGTTACAAGTGGACTTTTATACGTACTGGATTTCAATCAATGTGTTACAAGACTCAAATCATGGAATTGGGTGATTCTTTCATGCATGCTATATTTCACATGCTTAATAGACACAGAGGATGAATTTGAGTTGCTCTTTCATACATATGACAGGCCTATGTATAGCAACAATTTCCCATGCTTAACTCAATTTGGCCAAAGTATGGACTTGGGTGGCTTTTGTATTTATATATTCATATATAACAGCGAATCGGGCAGGAAATTCGCTTTAAGTATCATAGAGATATGGTTATTTTTATACGGTAGAGTGTACTTATAACCATAATGACGCTATGATCATTAGTGCAAGAAAGTACGATGCTTTGTCCTGTCAAATGATCAATCTTGTTAAAGAAAAATTAGAATGATATTTGGCTGTAAGCTTTCTGCAAATAAGTGCAGCGAATGTTTGTCATTAATACAGAATGAATGCTGATGTGCTTTTATCATTAACTATACATTAGTTAACACAAGGTATATAAAAACAACGCTATTCATATCTACTTTGAAATCAATTAGGGGTCCATTAAAACAGGGCATCATCAATTGATTTCGGAGATTATGAAGAAGGAAAAATAATAATAAAAACAAAAAGGCTGTAACATACTTAGAAATGCGAATTTCCTGCTTGTGTATATCCCTCGAACGTGACGCAAATCAGTCTGGAATTACCGTACTCGCGACTAATTACTCGACTAATCGAAAGTCGTAATTTTTGTGGCGAAATTGAGTTATTAATGGACTAAAAAGTATTGAGAAGCTATTTTGCAAGTCTTATAACAATTAAACTAAACTAAATTTTGATTAAATAATATATAAGTTTAACACAATAAAAAAACGAATCATCATCGTCATCATTGTGTAGTATTTTGTCTTTATCGTTATTATCGTAATCATCATCACCATCATCTACTTCTTTATCACGTCACTTACATTTAATTTAACTCTCGTAATTATCTATGTTTTTCTTTTGTTAATGTTTTTCATTTTTATTATCATCTTCAGCTCACCTTCACCGTCATCTTCAAGTTTCTTCGTCCTGTTGTCAGTGTACTTCGTATAAGTGCGCTTTTATAAATACGCACGTGACCACCTCCGCGCTGCCATAACAGCTTATGTGTAATAATTTTGCAATTCAATTAATACTTAAATTTGATGATATTTATCTACAGAGCTCCTATCCCTTTCTGTATAGTGGTCAATGCATAAGGATTTGGTCACCATGGTCACGCTTGCTGGTCATGGTATGTCGTGCCCATGGGTCACGTACGTATTTATAAAAGCGCATTTATAGATATAACCGAAGTACACTGGTTGTTGTTCTTCCTCTACTACTTTTGCTCATGCGTCTTACTTCTTAATGTTCTGCTTCTTTGATATTGTCGTCATTGTTGTTGTCTGAAAGTAATAACACTGCAAAACTATAATGGTTATCACAATGACTTTCATACTAAAGTGATGTATCATAGGGCACCCATTAATTTCGGCCGAACAGGCCCCATATTTAAAATCTTTTGGAGCTTATAATTGGACAGAGCAGTATCAAAAACTGATTGCAATAACTATTCAAATTGGCCATACAATATGTGCATCTAACCGGTTTTAAAAAGTAAACGAACCTTAAGTCTAAATGGCTTCACTCAACTCCACATCATGTTTAAAATACAAAAACGCCACCAATTTAGTCTGTTTCGTTTTGACCATACGTATGTGGTATTCAAACAATGAATCCTTCCAATAAACATTTTGGCCTCCCGAGGCTTTACTCGTAGAAATTATTCATTACTTACTTACACAAAAGTGGCAAGAAATGATTTTAGTTTTTTCCATATAAAATGTATACAGGGTGTCCCAAAAATAGAGGATACTCATTGCGTCCTCTTTTTCGCCTATTTTTGAAAAGTTGATCAAATATATTTTGGTATGTTTTGAGCCGATTGAAATAATTGTTTCGGTTTATTAAAGCTAACGGGTTAAAGCTTCTTTACATACCAACATATACTTGATCAACTTTTCTGAAATAGGAGAAAAAGAGGGCACAATGAGGGGCCTCTTTTTTTTGGACACCCTGTACAAATTATGGTGTGAATCCTTTGGAATTTGGACTCGAAAGACTTCATGGCTTGTAGAAATTATTTATTTAATTACTTATGATTTCTAATTATAGAATACTTGATTTCTGTCTTCTATTAGCTACGTTTATTTCTATATTGCATGTATTTTGCTGATCACCTAACCCACGATATATCCGCTGACAGATTTGGCTATCAGGCTATGTCAATTAGTTCATACATATATGATATATAGTTGAATTAATCTGTTGCGGACTGAACGTTTGAAGTGTGTTTATGATGTACATGTATATAAAATATAATTATCAAATAAAGGTCATCAAAAGTTGGATGTCGGTTTGATTTATTATGGTTTACTTTATTATCTTTTACGTGACCCAAATACCAAATATCCAAACCGGATTTAAGTTTTGATAATTTTGAAAATGATATCAGTACTTGTATGACTATAAAATTGGATCAAGAATATTGCACGGCCACCAGGGGCGTAGCCAGTTTTCTTGGTGGGAGGGCAAAATAAATTTTTGCGGGGCAAAGTCGAAGCAACTTTACCAGTACACCATTTTGACCGATCTCCGAGCTCCCAAAAAGCTTTATTGGGACAATGTGCGGCTCATAGTGATTTGTAAATAGTATAAAATACAAGCATTTAAAAATGCTTGTATTTTACACTATTTGGCCCGTGATCGGGGTATTTTAAATAAAAGGCTCCTTACCCCTTTTCTTTTCCTTTTTTATTTTCTCTTTCATTATTAAATTGTCAGAGGGGCACTTTTCTCTTTCACTTTTTGTCAGGGGGCACTTATACCCTGTATATCAGTTTATCGTGTTGATGAAAGTGGTGATTTGGTGATATCGGGAAAAGCATTATGAGGCAAATGTTTCTACAAAGGAAGTATTGAGGTCATGTCACACAGGGATTGTCAAACAACGCGGGCTGATCATTCTGCATCTACATGTATGTGTTAAATCCGAAGTTGACGCTGCTGGGATATGACTGATTGATTCAAAGAAATGATGTGTATGGCATAGAATACTGTTATTTAAATGTCTTAATATGAAAACATTGTAGAAATAAGAAATCAATCAACGTTATATTGCACTCTGAGTTTTTGTAGAGTCAGTGGAAGAACACTTGTAACAGCATCAAGTACAAATCTTCGACTAGACCTTTAATTTACATTTGAAATCAATAATGAAATAATGTACTCGTATTTCGAGTGATCACCGACATCGTTTAAGGCGCCTTGAAGGCCACATGGCCTAATTTTGAGACAAATAAAGCTGACATACATGATGAATGGTATGGATTCTATTAAGATGATCCCAAGAACTGGTATGTGCGTGATTTTTCTCAGGAGGAAGAAACGCCAAATACTTTGTTTATATATTGTCAGCCTCATAACAAAATTGCCTAAGTCATTTTTTCATGTTCCTTTGCGATGTGTTTCTTAATGCAATGAAGTATAACATTGATGCGGCTGCAAATTTGATTAATTTGAGTTTATTACTCAGTAAATCAAAATTGCAAATGAATAACATGTACGAATGACTTAGGCAATTTTGTCATGAGGGTGACGATATGTTATTTATAGCCTCAACTGAATAACCGTAATATCTATGGAAATTTATACTGAATATAAACTGAATATAAAGATAACAACAAAAAATAACAGTTTAACCCGCCTAATATCTAAGACAAATGTAATAAGCAATTGTCAGAGCACAAAGCTATACTAAATTGTATTTGTGTATTTGATCAATTCGTAAAAAAGATTGCTTTAGAAAACACTTAGTATTTGTCAACAATTTAAAGAGATACAATAGTTTATTTTATATATAAAGCTTAAAAGATTTAACATCTAGGACTTTCTTTAACATATGACGCATATTAATAACATTTCTACACAACATTCTCACGTTAACAACTCTTGAATGTAATGTGTTTACTGCACCAAGCTAGATTGTTTGACTTACCGAGCTAGATTTTCATCATTTGACATTTATTCTTCCACTATAGGGGCTTCAAGAAGTTGATTGCTGTCATGAAGGATAACGTCAAAGGGATGATTAGTAAACCTTAGTATATTTAACCTTTGTATATTAAAATCTTAGTTTACAAACACATTAATTTGGCTAGAAATGACGCTTAGACATAGATTACAACTTCTATAATTAGATACAACTTTGGTGACTCCTTTTTCAACACTGTTGATGTTGTGACGATCTTCTACGGTAAACAGAAGATCGTCACAACATCAACAGTGTTGAAAAAGGAGTCTGTAAGACTTCGAAACGTCCATAGTGAGTACTGTTATATTGGACTAGAACTATGAAATCTCGTTATAATGAAATTAATACTTTGATGAGACTATGTACATTATGGTATTTAGTATTTATTAGTCCGGGTTCTGCGACATTATTTCATCATGTCAGATTAATATTGTAATATATTGTTGTATTCAATGGGAAATTTCATGGGATATTTAACTGACAGGTTCTATTTTGGAAATATCGCGTTCCATTCGGCAAGTTTGCGTAAAAGATTCAATATTTTTATTAAATCGGGTACGCTTAACTCGAATCTGTTGTCTGACAAGCAGTGTTTTGTGACCAAGAGCCTCCAAAACAAAAGACCCCAAAATGGCCTACAGGATCTTACATGTGCAAAAATGTTCAAACATATGGAATTATTCGTCTGGTCCCATGGATCCCTTGTTGATGCGCATACGACATAAAGTTAAGAAGTTATGTTGCACAAAAGGTCGATGTGCTTGTTGTACATGGGTCAAAAGTCAAAGTTACTCAAAGTTTCGTAAAGGTTGGGGCAAATTGTTCCTCTAGAGGTTGCAGAAGGAGAATAGTTTGCACTATATGCGATGTCTGGATCAACTACTCTCCCCAAGTTATATTGTGTTCACTTTGAATAGACAATTTCTTGTATTATCCTTCAAAGGCCCAATGTTTACAACATACATGCTATTGGGAACAAAACATCACTTTACCTGCGAGTGTGCATATTACCCTTTTCATGTGATTAGGGGCCTTTTGTAATTGTTATGGATTATACATAAAAAGAAATTAACAATACAATAGAACTTTAATGATTAAATGTGTGTTCGTGTAATCTGAAATACTAAACTACTAAAAGAAAATGCTTATCATATCAACGCCCACCGACCATGGTCCCATCTTACACTTGATATTTCAATTATGACATGTTCTATTATGATACACTGGAGCAATGTATCTTATGGCTCAATTGATACGACTATAAGGGTTTAAAAACATTCAATAACGCTTTTCTACTACTTGTGTTTGTTTCTTTAAATCTTACAGGATACTGCAGAAATTACATTTAAAAGCTAATATGTTTGTACAACACGTCAGGGAAATAAAACTGGATGAAAGATATGTACCTTAAAAGTTCTGTTACCCAAACACTCGTGTGCATGTTGGAAGGTTAATTGTAGTTATATGCAGAGGATAATAATTAAACCATTTCTATCAAAACAAAATTGAAATGCTTAGAAGTAACAAATAACATTTAAGCTTCCTATATAAAGGTCGATATTCTAGATCTTGCAATGGGATATTTACTCCAATATAAGTATGCTTATATATTATGATTATATTGTAAACGTTTCCGTTGATAAATATTTTCATTCGTCGGCAAACACTTTCAAAATGTTGTTTTCTTGGTATGTCGTGCCCATGGGTCACGTGCGTATTTCTAAATATAGTCGAAGCATAGTGAATATGAATGGTTATATGAATGGTTAAAGTTCTATTATGGTTCTTTCCTTCAAGATATTTTTATTCAAAAGAAACTGAAATCACACCCAGGTATCGTACGCAATGATTTTGTGTATTATTATTAGTGATAGGCTGCACAGCCAAAAATAAGCGATGTTTCAAAAAGCTTAGGGTACCAGCTAATTTGAAGTTGCTCATCCTCCTGAGCATTTTAACACCTTTTAAAAGGAAATCGGTTGTAAAATGAGACAGTGCCGGCCCAAAATTACGCTCAAGGTCGAGTACTTCAGATCCCCCCTCCCTTTTTTTTTAACTCCCAAGCTTATTTCACTTGAGCGTAGTAACCATTTGAAAATGTGTATAGACGCTCCCATTGAATTACATGTGATACAAAGTTGCAATAATTGATACGTTATGGTAATTTTTAAGATTTTCAATATGTCCGTCAATACTTTTTTGCAGTTGCGCTGAAAGACTGTCGACAAATCATCTTATATGCAGAGGCGTACACTCTGCGCGATGAACTTTACGCGCGCGATTCGATACTGCGACCAGCTAAATACGCACCTCGAAGTCGGTTCAATGATGTCAACAAAAAAAAGTTTCATAGTTTTTGCCGCTTGCCGCTGAGCGCTGTGATGCTTCCATCATGCCGCTTGTACTTTTCTGCAATCGGAGCGGCACACCGCTGAGCGGCAGCGGCATGATAAAGCAAATCTTGCCGCTCAGCACCGCCAAAAATCGTTTCTGTTCTCATACGATAGAGCGGCGCCGCTCCCGAGTTGACTTGAATTCAACTCCTAGCGATCTGCCGCTTTGGACAAAGCGGCTGGGTGATCGATATATCGGCTTGCCGTTGGTCAACGCCAGCGTTTCTAGTGAAAGCAGCATACATTTACGATGGGCTGCAAAATCACTTTGACTGTCACCTAATTTTTATAAGAGGTCACTGCCACTGCATAAACCACACGAGGGCATTCAGAATTAGAAACATCCTGACACCACGTATTTTTTCACCAAGATCACTGAAATTAAAAATGCAGTAAATTTAACCACCTTTCCATTTACAAAGTCAGCACATGTTAATTTGAATCAATCCTCCGGAAAGAAATTCTACCTATTGGAATTAGTGTCTGCAGCTTGTTGACATCAAGAGCATTCAATATAATCCCACCGTGTATCCCCTTCTCTATCCAAACAATTTGTTTAAAAATATTTGAATTTTATATGTAGACATTATAAGAAATAATATGAACAGTTTTATTCAGTCCAACTCACATAACAAAACAGGTTATTAAGGCTCTCCTACGATTCTGTACGACATATATGTCATGTTCTTTGTGCTCTACAATATGGATATTGAATTACTGTCAGGCTATAAACTATATCTCGAAATGTGAAATGAGCAAGAAAAATCGCCTTAAGGATGAACTTGAAGTTCATGAACTCGAATGGAAAGGTACACCGTAATATAATGGCTACTTTCACCAACAAGATTACTTCTATATTTGCAATTTGTTTTAGAGAACCACAACGACGACGACGAGATCAAAGAAGCAGAAGCACAAGAACCAGACGAAGTGAGAAAGAGAAGTTGAAGAAGAAGAAGAGGATAAAGAGGATGAAGAAACTTAATTAAATTATATTGCAGATGACAGTGAAGGTGAGCTTGAGATGATAATGAAAATGAAGATGATAATGACGAAGAAGATGAAAATTAACAAAGAAAAGAAGATTTTTGTGAAGAATGTTGCAGCTTTAATTTCATTGTTATTATTATCAGTACTATTATTATTATTATTATTATTATTATTATTATTATTATTATTGTTACTAAACGTATAATTACAAATAAATTGTGTAAATTATTGAACAGCATTCACTTCACTTGTTTTCAGAAAATAACAATGAAAATTAAAAAAATAAAAGAGATCATTGCAACAATGTTATATAGTGGAATCAGTATTATCTTGGCTAACAGAAACACTTAGTTTCTTTGCTAATTAAGGGTCAAACGCTATGCTCAATTAACAAAAATGTGATATGATAATATCTTGGCTAACAGAAACACTTTACTTGGTGTCTTAGTACAGGGCGCTATGGGGTGATTTTTGAGTTAGCATCTAGTTTTCCGACATTAGTGAACCAATGTTTTTTGCATCCTTACACCTCAAAGGATAAAACTAGAATTGGTTCCATTTCTACGAGGGGTCGAACTTTCCACGAGGGGTCGAAGGTCATTATGGGGCCAAAAGTTAATATCTGTTCTATTATGCTGTAATACCTCTCATTGCTAGGAATAAAAAAGTCAATTGTCATAATGCATACCAGTGTGCTTAGTTTAGGAGTAATAGAGTAAATAAGGTCAAATGTCAAATATCTCATGCACAGAAGCCAAATTTTCAAAATGCACCGATTCAATCGAAATGACTCATTTCCTTTTGAGAAATTTATAATCTCAAAATCGTGTGTCAAATGTTATGCTTGTACATATTTCTATTGGACTTTGGCTGCATGTACTCTGAAGGGGAATATGACAATACAAAGAGTTAAAACTGTGTATATATACGAGTGGATATTCATACGTAGTGGTAGATAAAGACGCTAGTCGAACTAGTGAAAACGTTCCAGGTGAGCGAAAAAATAGTGTAGTGTTGAAGTTAAACTCTTTAATCATGTGAAGAATATGTTTGAGATTTTTTATGTTAAGGGGATTAATTTAAGACCAGTTTCGATGAAATCGGACCATTTTTTAATTTTGACCTCTGTGTATGAAATTTTTCGGCCTTATAACTCCTGAACTAAGCACCGTAAACATTTTTATTCCGTGTGATAACAGGAACAATTTGAGATACATTACAATATGATGAGACTAATGCAGGAATATAAAATCCCAAACCCATAGCGAACTGTATTATTTTTCCTATTTCAGTTTCAAACGCTATGCCCGATTTTATTTAATCGCCCAAGTTGGGCCACTTTTTTTGCCAATTTCGCACATCAAGTTTATTGCGCATAAAATGAATTCACTTAATTGACATTAGTAAATATTAACTATTATGATATTTATTTGAAAATCATAAATTAAAATACCACTTCAAATGCCAACTGTTCATGATTCAACTCAATTCAGACACTTTTGCTACACAAAGAAATTAAAGTGGCCCAAGCTGTTTTAGGACTTGTCTACACAATGACAATTGGCCGTATCTTCGCTTGTAGACCACTGATTTTATTGAACAAAAGCTTATGTAGTAGCTTAAGAAATTACCTAGACGATCAAGTACAATTCAATACAATCAGTAAATGACATCATTGCCTAATACTATTTTCTAAATTGTCATAAATTTGTTGTTACAACCTGTAGACAAACATCATGGTGATTTTCCTTTACCAAGATTGCTATAGCATTTGACACGATATATCATCAAATTTTCTTGCACTGGTGATCTCAACGTCAAAATCGTTGTAAGTACTAACCGCATCGCTATGATAGTTATCGCGAAATTCCTGCCCGTCGCGCTGAAATACCAACCAAACCGTACGTACGTTGATTCAGATTCCAACGTTTATCCCTATACATTACACGGGCAACCATAAGAAACGATGCATTATAGTTCTTGGCATTTTTACACGTTTGAATGTTTGTTATACAAATTTCCAATAAATTATACTATTGAACCCCACAACTGCAATCTTCAAACATACTGAGATTATCTAAGCATCTTGACAATTTTACGGTGTTCATTACTGAGACGAAAAGACATGCCGATATTAATTTATGGCAAGACAAATGGCATATTTTATGTTCTTCTGACATACAATTCTAAGTGCAAAATAAGTACAGCTGTTAAGTAGTCTTTGATAACAGATTTATAGTGTTATTTATGTTATACAATATTTAAAATGTATTTTTGCATTCCTTGCACCTGACGTCTAATAGTATGCTATATGAAATGAGGATGTCATTATTTGGCATTCTTAAACACTTGAAAGTTCCTGCAATCTTATAGCCGTGTGACATGACACGATATCAGACGGTTCAGCGCGTGCGGGTCGACGTCATACGCGTACTCGCTATTTGAACCAATAGGATACGCATAGCAATAACGGGACTGATCGATTTTAAGCCCTATTTATAAACCAAAAATTGGTCACTTGAGTACACATGCCTTCCTCACGGGGCCTCTAAATTTTAGCCTGACCTAGCCCCCCCCGGTAAATCTGGCCCTGCACCTCATATAACACGGGCAACGTCATTATTTTTAGCGTGAAACAACTCAGCTTTGCCTCGTTGTTCCACTTAAAATAATGATGTCGACCGTATTATATGAGACGATAGATGCACGACAGTGTCTAAACACAAGACAAAAACATAAAGAGTGCGTATATGTCCAAGTAGTTCATACGAGTCGTATTTTGCTTAAAGTTTCAGAGCTGAACGATGTATTGTTCGGATTGTGTAAAGATGTTTGTCAATCCACTTATTATTCATTCAGTATTCTTTGGGGATTTCAAATGCACCTCTCATTTAAATACGTCAAAAAAGGTTTAGTAAAACCAAAACCATAAGGAAAGCTGAGCCTTGTTTGTACACAACCACCAAAAAAAACGCCAATTAATAGTGGATAAAAATAATGATATCTAACTTACCCATTGGAGAGAACAGACCAAAAGGAGAAGTATACATGAGATGATGTCAATAATACGATACGATCAATGATGGACAGGCCGCCAATTTATACTGAGCAGACGTAAATAAGAATGCAGGCAAGAACTGACATGAAAATTGGACCGCAGAAACATTGAGGTTCATTATTAACAATGTGCGTTAATAAGTACGGCGTGTGGCGAGCCAGAATGATTCGCGTTTACAAATTGATACTGTTAATGTAATACTTAATTAGCAAGTTACTGGCTTACTAAATTGAAGAGAACCTATTTATCCTCAATCACTCATAATAAAGCCACACTTTGAAAAAAAAAAAACAGATGTAGAAATGTGAGTATTAACTGACCAGCAGATACCAGTTGTAGCTCTACTAATATATGGCTTATTGGATGGCGGCTAGGGGAAAGTTAACCCATTTTTGGAAGACCATTCAAGCATTCATGGTGCAATAAACCTACTTATGTTACTATTTGGCTTGCTGTCTGCAATTTTCATGGGAAACGATGATTCTCAACGCTGGGCTTAAAATGTCAATTCTTATTGGAATACTGAAGACATTACAATTTGCCATTTGTTTAATTTTCATCCGCGATTCCCATTTTACTTGATCCAAATTACTTAGATATGCTAATAAATAATGTGACACAATCTGCTCCATGGGAGAAAACGAAGGCATTTTGGAATATTGAGTTACTGTAATAATTACCTTATGCAAACATTAGACTATCATGTACTGAAAACACCAAAGGTATACCATACATACACAGGTATACCAGTACCTTCATGTCAATTTCATATTTGCCGCCTTTGACCCCATGGACCAATCGTGTCTTCACATATAGGTGACAGCCGTCTGAACACAACGGTACCTGCTTTTAGTATGCAAGTAATGGGTGAATATTTTGCACCTTAAAGGAATATTTCGTGATCCTAGCATCCCCTTTTTATGACATTTTCAGTAGATATCCACGAAAAAAGCTTATTCCCAAAATTTCAGTTAATTCCGATTTTGCGTTTGCGAGTTATGCATAATTATGTGTATTACACTGATCCATAGACAATGTGTTGTAATTTCGTTTTGGTATACCAGAACGAAATTCAAATTTCACGATATCTTTGCTAAACTAATTAATCTGCAAGAATTTTTTGTACATAAACATTATGTAGCCAGAGGTTTCCAGTGATATAAAAATCTCAACTTTTTTGGAGAAAAGTGGGGGGATGATGCTGTGGATCACGAAATGCCCTTTTAATGTACTGAATTATGTGTTAAACTATAATCCCGTCTTAATTGCAAATACTATTTAATGAGTCAAACATTAAGTAAATACAGTGACTTGTTCAATTAGCTGGTGTAGATTTCGGCCGCAGGTGAAATGAAATCTATAACACTATTTTTGCAGTTATACAAAGAACACCCAATATTCAAACTTTCTTGTATAAAATAATGGGTTGGTACTCGGTATCACATAAAAATCTATACTTCCATATTTTGTACAGTTAATCAAATCAAAAAATATTTATTAATTTTTTACGAACCTATTCCTGCATGATAAAACACTTGCTTTTATAATGAAAAAATACGACCCACAAAATGTATTTTTCGAACGATGCTATTGATCGTTTGATTGCCTGATCTAAGCCTACATGTAATAAGCAGTGAAATATTTATTTTCATTTTTGCTTGTCGTTGTTCTATGTTTTGCAGTCGTAATAGCAAAGGTTAAGGATGTCTCGGAAAACATAATTTTTGAGTATTTTAATGCCGCAATGAAACAAAACGGAATAATCTACGGTATTCTATTAGGTACTAAACAAGCTGTCACATTATTCTTTTGAATTTCATAAATTGACCACTATGTTTTTGAACTATAACAATTTGAAAATTACACCTCCTTTTAAATCCAAAAATATATACCTCTACCAAAAAGTAATTATCCCTCCCCCCTTTAAATAATGGCCATTATTCCCAAACGGTAAATCGTATGCCAAATCTGAAATATACAGTCAAAGTAGAATTTCTTTCTGCGCATTATGACACCTCATTTGTTGCAGTGGTTCCAATATTGATCTCGTACATTTAAATGAAAGTAGCCGAGGATTTTAAAGTTGCAACAAAGTCATATTGCCTTGTAGTCAGTGTCCATGAAAGGACGTGTTTTCTGCGCTCATTGGCTTAATCTTCTTGTTTCGTGAATTTGGAGGAGGTCAAAACATGTAATAATCATTAATGTCATTTCATTGTTTACTTAATCCCATATCAAAACATTACAAGTTCAATATTTTCTGTGACATAAAAGGTGACAAGAAATGGAAGACCGTCTGTTGTGAACACCTTCCAATCAGTAAATTTTGAATCTAACTTTACCACTGAAAGGATAACTTAGGAATTGTTAGTCAGAAAACAATATTGAAATCTTCATGTTTCAATTTGATATTACGTGAATAATGATCACTGATGTGAATAATGACAATTAGTATTGATTATCACATGTTTTGATCCCCTCCAAATGCATGAAACAAACAGAATAACCGAATGAGAGCTAAACAGATATCCTTCAATGAATACTGAATACAAGGTAATACTATTTTGCAGCAACTGTTAAATCTTGGGTTACTTTCATTAAAATATACGATGCGACATCAATATTGGGACCATTTGAACAAATGAGCAAAATCAACGGTTTAGAAATAATGGCTATTATTATTTATATCAGGCTTTTGAGCGATACAATAAAACTGTATATTGTACAATATTTGCAAAATACCCGGATGCAATATAATATTTTTTTAAATATTGTACGAGTATTTCGTGCGCGTCGCGCGTTACCATGGTGACAGCACCAACACGTGTCATGATACAACAGCACAACAATACAGACACCGTAACGGCTCACAGGCGATTTCGTACTGTAAAAAAGTAAAATCACAAACTTAATTCGCGGCAATTCTGGATGATGATAACCTTAGGAAATATAATCCACATCTACAAATAAACCTATAAATAATTATTCCAAAATTGTCTTTGGAGAGTAAAGAGCAGAAAACAAGAAGGTCAAAAGGTAAGCTTACATTTCAATACACATTGGTTAAACCCGGTGGCTAGGTAAGCTTAAACTTTCATTTTACCGCATAGCAAAAGCCTGATATAAATAATAATAATAATATCGAATGGCTTATTTTCGTGTGATACAATAATATATTGCACTCGATAGAAAAATATATTCTTGTATCACACTCAAAGCCATTCAATATTATATAATTATTTAAAGGGGTAATTACGTTTTGGTAGATGTTTATGTGAATTGAACCATTCTTTATAATACTCAGGAACAGATCACTGATTGCACTGATTGATGTATTGAAGCAGCGGAAAGAGTTTAAGTCTTAAAGTACGAAGTGATTAATTTTAAAAATTTAAAAAGTACATGAAAGCTGCCTTATTATGCAATTGTTTAAATCTTGTTTAATACAGAAATTTAAAAATTACGACCCGTACATTTTTTTTCAGAGACACACTGTAGGTTACACTAGAATGATTCAATGACATTCTCAATATAAAAGTAATGAATTGGAGTAATGAAGAAATCTGCCCTATTCGTATTCGTGAGATAATTCACCAAAGGGATGGAAAGGTTGTTGTTGTTCTTGCTTACAATTGGACTATACTAATACATGACAGGTATCGTTTTAAAAAGATGTTAGTTCCAAACCGAGTTTTGAGTCCACGCCATGTATAAAAATAAAAAAGATTGAATTAAAATTAGATAGTTTGTTAAAAGTTTAACATAATACTGCGTCAAAAAAGTACCCGAAAACTGGAGAAAAATCTTAATTTTTTAAAGATGCATTATCTAATCCCTCACATTATGAAATGAAACCCAATTGAATCCAACGTGACCTCAAGAAGTAAAGTTACAAGCATTTCATTAGACGAAGATCCCTTTTTAAAAGTGACAAACTAGCCTATTCAAGTGTCCACGGACTAGACTTGCGGTTTTTTTTAATTTAAATTTAAAACGTTAAAAGGAACACAAAAAAATGTGACAAAAGAACTGAAAAATTAAATAAATATTGTGAAAAGTACAGACACGAAAACTGAAATAAAAACTGCTTTAAATAAAGCTTGACTTGTTGCGTTTGTTTAAATCTTTTCGCCTTGACCACTTTAATCAAATTAGGAGCATTTTGATGTTTTTTACCCCTGTGGACAATGTGGAAACCAAAACTGAAGATTTGACCTTTATGCCTATAACTCAGGAACTGTAAATCAGAGGTAAAACTATACTTTTTCTGAATCCTAGTAATGAGAAGAATACATTCGTGTTACACAGATTCGACCAATTTTGAAATTCGAGCCCTGCATTAGCAGCCATTTTTGTTTTATGGAAACTAGCATTTCCCCTATTCCTTTTTTTATCATTTTTTGGATTTGTTGTTGGTGATTTCTCTTGGCGATACTTACAACAAAAACATTGATGTTCCAATGTTGCCTAGCTCAAGCATAGAGTTAATAGATCACCGAACTGTGACTCATATCTTCCGCTAGATAGATCTAGCCATTAATTTAAAACAAACATATTGTCTTGAAGTTGTATGTATTTTATCCGGGCATTTTATTCACGTTGAACATGTAGAAGCCAAAACTAGCGATCGTCAATAAAGAAATCATAACGAACGGTGGACCAGGTTGCAATACCAGGTATACCACTCTAGACTGCGCCAAAATTAGAAAGTCTCTCTTTCAACACCCTTGAAATATCCACCACTTGTTATGACGTGTTTAATGGATAAGTAAAAATAGAAAAACCTACTTGAAATGCTGGGAAAGCAGCAACTGTAAGTACTTAAATAGTGATTTTCGATTTGAAACCTCGGCATTAATATTACCTAGGAAACTGAGAACCCGTTGGCATTTAATTTAACTGTATTTCCATTACAAGTGATTTATCACCTGAATTTATATAAAAGATCGTTTAGATATTTTACTGTGTTTACAGCGATCCAATTCGTTTGGCGAAAAAGCAGTCGCTAAATACCCCTAGGTTAATCATGTCGTAACCATGCCGCTGTGCTGCCATTCAACACTCCGTTACATTACGACTACAATAAACAATGTACCAATTTCAAGAAATACCGAGCCAATATCATTTATAAGATTTATATGCACGACTTTTTAATGTTAAGTGGGCTTGTAATGCATGGAAGCCTAATATCATTTTGGAGCAAACATGGTCGCTGCCACGGTCCATGGAATGGACCAATGAACCACAAACATATCGGTCGTGTAAAATATAATATCATTGCCCATTCAACAGAACAAAATAATTTTTTAAAAAAACGTTTATAATTATATCTATCCCTTTTATCACATTTGCACTACAAACGTTTGGTAGGTGGATTACAAATCACACATGGAACGAGGCCATCAGGCCACGATGACCTCCCCAGTAGACTCTTGAATGAATTCGTTTGTGAGTTAATGAGGCCACCAGGCCACGATGACCTCCCCAGTAGACTCTTCAATGAATTCGCTTGTGAGTTTAGCATACCTGTTACCGACATATTCAATTCATCTCTCAAAGAGGGTAAGATCCCACAAGTCTGGAAGGATGCTACCATATCCCCTCTTTAACTGCCCATTTAGCTAAAGTGTGCGAAGAATTTGTTTCTGAATGGGCACTTGATGATATGTTTCATTCTATTGATCGCCATCAGTATGGCAGTATCAAGGGCTCTTACTTGATATTTTTACAAGGGTACCAATAAGTGCAATAGCAGTGGCTGTTTGGTGGTAACGGATTTCTCCGAGGCTTTTCATTGCGTTGACCACACCCTTGCCATCCAAAGCCTGTGTGATCTTGGTGTGAGAAGTGAAATAATTCCAGACTTTCTCACGTCAAGGAGGCAAAGAGTCCGCTATCACTCTGCCACATCAGATTGGCAAACTTTTTCCTGTGGAGTACCTCAGGGTACTAAGTTCGGGCATAACTTATTCATCGGTATGATTAACAGCGCTGCTGTGAATGCCAGGACACACAGTTTTAAATATGTTGATGACATGAGCCTTGCAGAGATCCTTACCACCAATCAGCCAAGCAAAATTGATATGGATGTTCGGGACCTTGATGATTGGGCTACAGTAACAGTCACTACCTCAAGCTTAACCCTTCAAAGTGCAAAGCGATGCAGATCTGCTTTAAGCGCTGCCCACCTAGTCCACCTGTTCTCAAGATTGGTGGGAAGGAGCTTGAGGTGGTTACTGAGACCAAAATTCTGGGTCTTATCATCCAATCAAATCTGAGTTATATTCAGGTAAACAATATGATCAGCAAAGGTATCCGTAGGCTATATATGCTCAATCGTTTGAAACGATTTGGACTTCCAGTTGAGGACCTAGTTTCTGTGTTTGTTTCTTATGTGCGCCCAGTGGTAGAATATGCCACCCCAGTCTGGCATAGTAGTCTGACTGCCGAGCAATCTGACAGGCTGAATTATTCTGGGTATCAAGTATGATTCCTACACGGAAGCTTTGAAACTTACTGGACACCAAAGACTGTTCAGCAGGCGTTTACAACTTTGTACCAAATTTGCTGTTGAATGTTCTGAGTCAGAAAGATACTCTGATTGGTTCCCCATGAACAGGAGTAGCCATAGTATGAGATTAAGACAAACAAAAGTCTATGAGGAATTCAGATCAAGAACCAAGAGATATGGGGATAGCCCCATTCCATTCGTGTGCCGGCTTCTAAATAATAAGCATTAATGTGTTTGCCAGCTTCCAGTTTATCTGATTATTCTGCTATCATATCGAAATTAAGTATCGTTCACTAACCACAGATAAAGTGCACAATCCTTAAAAATTGGGAAAATTTGACATTCACCATAAACATTGTATACATCACGAGTACATGATTATTTGCGAAGAAACAATGGGCTTTAGTATCAAAGACTTCTGAAATTAAGTCAAAGTAAAGCTGAACTATGTTCATTAGTTAATCATTATGAGCGGACCATGAAGCTATCAGAGAGGAATAAGTTCATCACATTTGTTTGTACAATTATCATCACCACGCCTTTGGTGTATATAGCGTATGCTGCCAATTTAACTTGGGAAAAATATGCATGCCTGTATAATCGAAGCGTTGTGGAAAGATTATGTTTCATTGTAATGATTATTTCAAAGCTCTTATGATTCACAAATGTCTTAATGGTCTTGCCCCACAGTATTTAGATAATAAGTTCTATTATATGTGCGTGACAATCATTATCGTGTTACGAGGCAAGCTGCAGCTGGTCTGTTAGCTCTCCATGGTACTGACATTGAGTCTTACATTTTTGTTAGCTCTAGTGGCGTTAAGTTGTGGAACAATATTGACTCGCCTGTTAGAAATTCTGTTAATGTTCAGTTTTTTAAGATGATGCATAAAGGTAGCTATTTGAAGTAGATTACATATTTGTATGGTTTGTAAGTTGTATTATATACTACAGTTATTACATGCATATGTGATGCGATCAAGCAAAATCAGTCGGAACTCGGCAATAATAAATTTTCAGTTTCTTATAGGATAGTAAAAAAGATTTACAAAGCTGGATTTTGCAGAAACCCCATTGAAATTGAACAACCAGTTCCAAAGATATGAGCAATTAAAGCGCTTCCAAAACAATAGGAAACAAAAGGAAATAGTGCCTTTGTTTGGCTATATCTCAAAATCAATATTTCCGAGTTCCGACTGATTTTGCTTGATCGCATCACATATATGTAAGTGCTATGTTTGTTTATATTTCCTACAAGCTGTTTCCTAATGTGTTTATAATGAGTATGTTATGAGTGTCTTTTGATATTGTAAATGATTCTTCATTGCTTATCAGATATATATTTCAGTTATTTTAGTTGTTTTGAAATTGTTTTAACTTTATATATTGCAGGAATCTGGTTTACAACTTTAAGCTGATTCGGAAATAACTTGGGTAAAGATAACAAGTAATAATAATAGCAATAATAAAGGGAGTGTAGAACAGGGTTTATTTTAAAACCAGGACGAAGGAACAATTTTCGAGATTTGGGGTAAAACTGAAATGCGGCGTTACATTATATAATACTCCCTCTGAAAAAAAAAAAAAAATATAAATATCCCATTGTTTTTACTACTACTCATTATAGCTGGTTTAGTTGCTGAGATACTGTCCTTTAAAAAGGGTACTTTGTAAAATAACCTGCTATAGACCAATATAGCTCAAAATGCTCAAGGTCGCAAAATTTTCGGCAAAAAAGGGAATTTGATTTTTTTTGCTCTGCCCTCACCTTGAGGAGCGCAAACGGTACCCATGACCAATTGTTGAACAACATCCAAGAGGTTAGGTGTACACTCAGTAAGTATTAAATTAGCATGGATTGACCCGTTTGCAAATTTGGCCGCCATTTTGGACTCAAGTACACTTTTGCAGTGGCCCCTAGATCTATTTTGATCACCATGCTTCAATGAACATACAAGCACCTTGGAAGTTTTAGAAGTTAATATACATATTATGACCATAATGACACATGGATTCATTGTGTCATTTCAACATTTTTTCCAAAGGTAGTCATATAGAGTTTGGTCATTTTGGGTCACATGGTTAGTCGGTTTAATGTATTACCAATTTTTTGTTGTGCACATTTGTTCAACGATATCTGCATATAATTTGAAGGTAAAATAAAATAGTTCCATAACATTCTAAAAGTGTAAACATGGGTTATTTAGGATTTTAGTGGAATTTTGTGGTTTTGGCCGCCATCTTGGAATCAGGGAAAAAATCGAGGTAGCCCGTGGGCTTATTTTTTATCCTTTTAACCCATGCAACATATGTGTCAAGTTTTAGTTTTTTTCATGGGATTGACCTGTCTATAATCCTTTGATAAACACTCTCTTTATACATATGCTACCGGGCCCAAAAATGGCCCATGCATAAGAAGATCGAAAGGAAGATTCAGCAAATGTAAAATCAAATGTCAATGAAAAGCAGCAAATAAGACAGGGAGAGATAAGATCAGGAATTAATAAGAGACATGGTAAGGCACATTCAAGTTTATTGATCACCAAAGGATAAAATGGTTTGGAAACATCATGAGAATGGATCCAATTCAGCCAGCCGCATATCATCCACCAGGGAGACCCAGAAGAAGAGTGGAGATGGCGTTAAAAAGAGTGTAGTACAACTGCGTATCACCATGTGTGAGTCCTTCCACCTAGCCCTTGAAATGAATTTCTCCACGCGACACTTTATAGAACAATCGGAAGGAAATGATAAGTAAGTAATGTAGTAATATAGAAATAACATCATGAATTTAGTTATTTTAAAGATTCTCCTTTAATTTAAAAGTAGGAAATAGATTAATGCATTGTTAACGAAAACAAATAAACACATTGAGATAAATAAAAGTTTCATTATAAGAAGATTGTTGGAAACTGAGTTTGTCAACCACTTCGTTCCTTCTATGTAAGGCATTAATCTTTAACATTGGAACCTTGAACTTAAAATGTGTACTCTACCAAGCTACAACCTTGGCGGAAATTCGTTGCCACACCAGTTAAAATAAAGCAATCGCCAGAGCTAAATATGTCACAGTACCGCATTATCTTTGTATAATAGTTGCAAAAATGCATGCACACTCAATTTAGACCCTCCCCTTACCCCCCACCCCCACCCCCACCCCATCGTTCAATGTTGGGAGACTGAAATGTAGACATGATGACGATTTTGTCCAAATCAACATTGCAATAGGGGGTGGGGATGAATGGCCAATTAATGCTTTGGTGTGGCAACCTTTTCCGCCAAGATTGTAGATTGGGTACCAAGCCAGATTTGTATCATTTGATATTTCTGTCTTCCGTTAGAAAGGCTTCAATAAGTTCATCGCTGTCATGAAGGACACGTCAAGGGTATGATTAATGTGCTTGAATGCGTTTAACCTTTGTATTTTGAAGTATTAGTTTACAAACGCATTAGTTTGTTTAGCGCCATGCAAATGACGCTCAGACCATTATACATGGATTACAATTTCTATAATTGACGAGTTTGTTTCCAAAAGTTAACCCAACAGCTGCTTTGTGGGTTTTTTTCTTGGTATTTTTTAAATTTTGCAAGTTCTAAATAACATTGAACATTAAAATAGAAAGTTTGAACAGAGCACATGATTTTGGGGAATACCCTTTTTTCATGTTGGTTTTGGGGTTTTTGGGTTTGTTTTTTTTTGCATGGGCTTATTTAGTGTTTGGATGACATTAGGGTTATAATAGTTGTTATTCTCGTTGAAAAAGGTAACCAAATCAGTGTGTCAGTAACCTAAACAGACACATAGCAGCTATTTGATTTAACCAGATTTGGTGAACATGCAACTTTTAACAACTTGAACTTATACGTACATTACCAAATGCTTCCCAAAATTAATCTTCTGATTTTAAAGAGGAACATAATGTGGTATTTGATTAGTTCTGCTTCTGCGACATTATTTCATCATGTCATATTACTATTGTAATATTCAAGGGGAAATTCCATACCAATAAGATATCTAATGATGCATTAAATATGTACTGACCTACAAAGTGTCATATTGCCTCAAAGGAATAGCGGTATAAAGGTGTGCCAGAAATTGCTTTCTTCCTTTCGCGATATCACAATACAAGAAAGCCTCCCTTTGGCATTCATTTTTGAGCCTAAGATTGAGCAACAAGTATTACTGTTGAATATTATAGTGATATGGTGATGCTTTATTATTAACCCATCTTAACCCATCCAGGTGACAATAAGAAACAAATGCCCTATATGGCATGGTGATAAAATCTCTCCAAAGCTTAATGTTTACAACACAAATACTATTGGGAACAAAACATTACACTTGTTGAACAAAATATCAGTTTACCTGCGATTATGCATTTCCCTCGTTCCATGTGCACAGCGTTTGACTACGGCGTGGATGTTTGGAAAGTTCTTAAAGGGACCATTGAAAGAAAATATGATTTGGTATCAAAATAAAGCTAATAACATATAGAGTCCATTTCTAGAATGAAAAATGCAATTTTCCTTCATTTTACCCCCCAAATCAGCAAATAAAGACAACGCGCCCAATATTGCGTCGTTCCGCCCAATTCATATGTTCAGAGACACGTGGCAACCCCTGTGACGTCAAAGTGGTTATCCTTTCCGCTGCATGGCAACACTGCATAGGCCAGACTTGGTCCTAAACCAACGCGTGAACGTGTTTACGCCAATGAACTTTTCTGTGCCTTTAGGCCTAACAAGTATATTAAAACGGATATTCCTAAATTATAAAGCTACAATGACTGTTGCAAGATGCCGACCATGAGACGGACACTAGACTGGTAGGCCTACTATGATAGGTCTAGTTGCAAAATTGGCCAACAACGGGGAAACACAATATTAGGCATTGACAAAGTCAAAGCTATGCTAGCTGCTCGGCTTTTGCAAGAGAGTATCATTTGTTTTGAGGCATTCTGATAGGCCTATAGCAACTCTTTACTTATAATTATTTCCTCTGAAATATCTGGTGAGGATAGGAAAGAGAAGGCCATGATGTTTCGGGTTAGCCCATGCGACTTAATTTCTTCAGGCCTAATGACCTACCTCCCGGGCGTGCGGCCTAGGTTTAGGCCTACCACCGCCGCGGCGCGCCGGGCCTAAAACGCAAGCCGATCCTGACTCCGGGGGATCCGAAGTTTGGAAGCTGAATTGCGAATGTTTAAAGTGTGATTGTTTGTTTCTTTAAACGGTCGCTCCGTGTAGAGACACACTTACGGGACCAGGTTAAAACAAAAGCCAGGCTCGGGAGAGCGAGTTGCGCAGCGGTTGTTCCCTCGCCTTGCACCACTGAGGTCCCGGGTTCAATTTCAAGTCCAGGCGCGCGGCTCAAGGACTCATGTGAACTTGGTTTATCCCGATTCAATGTTCGCTCTCGCAGGTTTTCTCCGGGATCTCCAATTTCCTCCTGCTCCTGCTATATACAGATATATAAAAGCCGAAATTTATTTTTATTTATTTTTAAAAGCCTATGAAAAATGAGAAACAAATTTGAAGATAAAGAACCACGAGAGGAACATAGCCTATAAAGGCCACTCCAAACAATCAAATGAACAATATTTACTGTCAGCCTTTAGTTTGCGTTATTGAAATGCTTAATAGGCTTAATCCAATCTCAACTCCCACTGAAACTTGAAAGTGCAAACTGCAAAGTGTCCGAGCGTTTTATCAAAGGTAGGCCCACAGTTCCAAATTGATTGGGTAAATGTTGTAAAATACAGCGCGCCCGGCTGGATAGTTCGTTTTTAGAAATAACTGACATCAATTTCGCATAGCCTAGGCCTACCCCGGGCCTAACCACCCATGGATTAAAATATTAAAAAGGTGTAGGCCTATATATTACCCATTTGAGGTTTGTACTTTTATTTCTGTAGCATATAGGCTTTTTGAAGGCCTATTGGGCCTATGTATGTTTGTAGGAGCTCCTCGTAATTTTTCAGGAGCTTGCATGTCATGTTCTTCATCTGCCGTTCAGCTACTGCCCCAGTGCCAACGGCTCAAATAATAATGAAGAGTACTTTATCAAAAGTACTTTTGATAAAGTACTTTTGTACGAAACGTCAGAATATAATTTTATGTCAATTAAAACATCGTTGAACACCACCAATTTGTTTAAACTACTCTTTACTTTAACCATGCGATGTTACGTGGGAATCTTAACTTTTATCTGCATCAAAAAATATTGGCTAGTGTTCCGTATACACATGGTAGGCCCTATAGGGGAATAAATATGCAAAATCTGTAGGGCCTATTGGGGGTATGAAAATAAGCACTTTTGAAAGTTTAGATAACTTATGGAAGAAAGGCTTTTTACCAATTGTCAGGTTTTGGGGGAAAATAGTCATCTCTTGAATATTTTAAGGTAGGCCCTACGGAAAAATACAATACATAGGCCTATAATAATACCCATGGTGCCCAGCTAGGCACGAGAGGTGCTCGCGCTGGCACAGCATCTGCAATTTAGGTCTTGCGGCAAATCTCGGCGATATTCCCTCGCCTTGTCATCGTCACTATCATACTCATAATTAGTTTTATGGTTTTATACATGTCATGTAGGGCCTACATAAAGTAATCGGAATCATATCTTAACCGGGGGGGAGGGGGGGGGAATTTATGAATAAGTAAAATAAGAAGCTGCTTACCGGTACTTGATGATGTAAAAAAATAACAATTGATCGTCCCGCCCGCTTCCTTTTGTAGGGCATTTCCATTGAGGGAATCTGAAATTTCCTTGCTAAAAGTCTTTCTTTTTTAATGTTTCAAAAGTTAATAATATTGTCAATTGATCAGATTTGCTTCTGTCCAATAAGCATTTCAATTTACAGGCTTTGTTTTAATCATCCTCTCAGAGAACCATCAAATAACAAGAGCCTCGATCCTATCACCCTCCTTTACAAGTTACATAAATTCTAATAATGTTTGGGAATAATAGGCCTACATAAATGATCGATTTGCATTGTAAAAAAATAATAAATGATAAATAAAAGGCCCTCCACTTCCTCTTTTTGATAACATGTGGACAATCAACTGGTATTTTGTTTTTACATGACCTTAAAAACTCTTAAAATATATAGTGGTTGTATAAAATATTGCATCTGATATTTAGATCGCGATCGCTGTTGTCAAATCGTCCCGGCACATAGGCAAAAATGTCAACACAACACAAAACGCGTAACCACAATGACGTCATCGGGAAAGCGCCCAATTTCTATTTTTGATAAATGACGCGCGATGTAGCGTCGGAAGGGGGTAAATCGAGTACGTTGTTTTCATTGTATTTTTATTTCTAAAATAGTTAGTTCTTCAATTGTTTTAGATATTGATTCTATATTTTATGGGCTTTATTTTGATACCAAATCATATTTTCTTTCAATGGT
>NC_092638.1:44074530-44143423 GCF_039555335.1 Amphiura filiformis | reverse complement strand
GGTCATCAGCTGCTTTGTGTAATTTCCATCGGATGGATTGTATAATGATAAATTTATAATATAATAGAACTTTAATTATCCAATGTGTGTTCATGTAATGTTACATACTTTTACGTCAAAGAGAAATAAAGAAAATAGCCTTTTCTTTCCCTTTATATTTCACCTAGCGGGAGCTCAGGCCCCGCTAGCTGACCGAATTGCTATTTTATTGTTCCTCTCGCCTCCCCCACGCACACACCAAGATAAAACCAAATATAAGTTAAAGCCATATTATAACATTTGCTGTTGAGGACGCCCTCACTGATTTTTTAAAATTATTTTTTTTACACGATTATATTGTACTTTATTAAACCAATATACCCTGCAAATGTCAAGACTCTAGGTGCTGTAGTTTTGTCAAAATCCGAGATTTTGAATAAAGCGCCGGAACCGGCGTCTTATTATTACGATAGAATTATTAGTCGAACACATACACGATGTTCATAACACACAGTACGTACACGGCGTGCGGGACGGTGATCTACACAACAAAGGGTCGTGCCATAACATGACCGAAGGAGTGGTACGTATTGGCGACATACGCGCTGGTAGTAAATTCCAATTTTCTTTGCTTTGCCGTAGTTGTTCGGCTCAAAAATAAAAGGGGATATATCTGACAGTAAAAAGTAACATTTTATGGCAAAGAAATGCTAATCTATTTTGTATGATAATGTTATAATATGGCTTTAAGCCCACAGAATTATAGCCAGAGAACCAGAGCTCGACCGCTTGAGACTTAGCTTGTGATTTCCCGTTTCCAAGTTATTTATTTATTTAACTCCGTTCCAATTACATGTATTTTTTTTATTTATTTTTTACATCTGTCCTTTCTTACATTTCCTTTTTGATTTCTTTTTTTTCTATATAATTTGTTCCAATTGCTTATATTTGCTGCTTAGCTTATGATTTTCGGTTTCCATGTTATTTATTTGGTCCTATTTTTTCTTCTTCTTTTTTTATTCTAGTACCGCTTCATGTTGTTTATACATTTTAACAAACATTTCAATACTTTCTTTTTCCCGTATTTATTATTACGTCCTCTCATAGCATGTCTTGCCTGACGTGATCACCGAGCACGTGCTGCGTATCGCGTGCTGTACGTATATCGCACAGAAAAACTCACTTTGTTACAGATTTTGACGCCAATTATTGACCGTTTACAACCAAGTATAGACATTTGGATCCAAATTGAAGGAGCCTTTCAATGTACATAAACACATACATATACATGTATATTTACATATTTATAGTAAAATTAAGACCATTACAGATATTTGTTTTTTTTAAATCAAATTACCTTACAGGACATTGTAGATATAAAAAGCTGATATTTTTGTACAACACGATAAGAAACTAAAGGAGGACATGTACCTTAAATTTCGCTTACTCAAACTCTCCGACTGCGTGTTGGAAGGTTAATTGTAGAGAAAATAAGAATAAAAATAAAAGCAGGTGCATATTCTAAGATCAATCATCGGCAATATGAAGTGAATAATAATTAACCCATTTCTATCGAAACGAAAACGAAATGCCGTAGAACTGCAGAAAGAATCGTAAAGATTCTCTTATTTAAAGGCAAATATTCTGGATCTTGCAATGAGATATTGCTTTGCAATAAGTGAGATATCTAATGGTGGTTTTTTTAGAATTACGATCTATCATAATCTTTCTTGAATTGAATTGGAAGTCTAGACCCAAGTTAGTGATACTATACTTTGGTTCACATGAAGTTCGATAGTGATGTCAATGCTTTTTCGTAATTGTGCCGCAAACCTACCGACAAATCGTATGCGGAGGTGTACGCTCTGCGTGTTGAACTTTAAGCGCCCAATTTAATACTGCGACCAAAGAAATACACACATCGCACAGGTTCGCAGCATATGAAAAACTTTCGTGCATGTGCCTAATTACTAGTTTACAAACTTCTAAATAATATGAACAGGTTTATCCAGTCAAATTAACATAACAAAAGACTTTCCCATGATTCTGTACGTTATGCATGTATATCAAGTTCTTATGGATATAGATATGCATATATTACATTATTGTTAGGCTATAACGTGTATTTCGAAATATATGAAATGTGCACGAAAATCATCTTAAGGAGGAACTTCATGGAAAGGTGTACTGTGATATAATGGCTACTTTGTCCAATAAGATCACTGATATATTTGCATTTTTCTGAAAGCAAATACGAAGGCGATATCAAAGAAGCAGAAAAAAATCATATTGAAGATGACGCTGAAGATGAGCTGGAGATAATAATGAAAATGAAGATGCCAAGATGATTTTATTTATATTTATTTATTTATTTATTTATAACATTCGGCGGAAGCTAGGCTAAACCCAATAGTGCTCAGAGGCCTCTATATTCAATGGATGCCATCCGGATATGACGGGACAGAGATATGGGAAGAGGTCCGATTTTAGATGTAGGAGGAAAACCGGAGCACCCGAAGAAAAACCTGCGGGGACGAGCATGGATCGGCAACCAAACTCACATGTGGCACCGCGGAGAATTGAACCCCGGCCACAGTGGTGAGAAGCAAGTGAAAAGACCCCTACACTTAACCCGCCAGATGAGAGAGACTATTATGAAAGAAAAGAATGCACAAAAGTAGGCAATTGGGATTGTTAAGAATGTTATTATTTCCGTTAATTCTATTTCAAAGCACATCACCCATTCTGTTAAATGTAATCAGTAAAAGACATTCACCTCACTTCTTTTCAGTATGCATATAGACAAACATCATGCTGATTTCTCTTTAACAAGATTGATGGCATTTGAAAGGACATAGCATCATATTTTCTTGCACTGATGATCTCAACGTCATGATTATAAGTAAGTACTCTCTACCGTAAATAACCACATCTCTATGATAGTTATCGCAAATTCATGTCCGTCGCGCTGCTATATATCAACTGAACCGCACGTTGATTCAGATTCCAACGTTTATTCCTATACATTACACGAGCAACCATAAGAACCGATGCACTACTTCTAGGTATGTTTTACACATTTGAATGTATTGTGTACACATTTCAAATAGATTAGAAAGTGTACTATTGAACCCCACAACTGCAATCTTCAAACACGCTGAAAATATCTAAGCATCTTGACAATTTTACGGTGTTCATTACTGAGATAAAAAGCCATGCCGACATTAATCTATGGCAAGACATATTTTATGTTCTTCTGACATACATTTTAGTGCAGAATATGGTACATCTGTTAAGTAGTCATTAATAACAGATTTATAGTTTTATTTATGTTATGAAATACTAAAACGTCGAATGTTATATGAAATGTGAATGTAATTTTCTGAAAACAGACAAACATTCACAAGACATGATTTATTGGCCTTAAACTTCTTAAAGCTGACAATCATCGAACGCTGGAAAAATTCGAATAAATTCAATCAAGAAATCAGGTTTCATAAAGCTAAGAAACAAATCCCAAAAATGCAAAATCTGGGTCGTTCGGATCCGTAGAACAGGGGGGGTTTCGCCGCCTAACAGTGTATTGTTCGGATTGTGTAAAAATGTATCATAAGCTCAATGGTTAATCCAAATATAATTCATTCATTATCCTATGGGGTGTTCAAATACACAGTTTTCACGTCGAAAGCTGCGATTAAAATATTGGTACGAAACTTATTAATGGGTCAAGGTCATTGAATCATGCGGTACAATAGCAAATGGTGAAATCGGACCGTTCTCCTTTAAACATAAGATGAGAATTTGTCAAACGAAATTAAATACTACAAGAAAACCTGAGCCCCATACACAGCCAAAAACGTGAATTAATGGTGGACGAAGCAAATGATATAACACTATCCAATGGAGCCGTGAACAGAGAAGTGAAATACAATACGATAAACGATGGACAGGCCGTAAATTAAGATAATACACAGAGACGACGTAAAGGAAAATATAGGCAAGAACTGACATGAAAAAATGGATCATAGGCCTCATTAGAGCCGGGTATTAACACAGTTTTAGGCGGAATGTGGAAATACAGGATGATTTGCTTTATTACTCTCCTAGTAATATAATGCTTACTAATATCTCACCTACTGAACTAAAGAATCTTACTTACACTCAATTGCTTACCTTAATCAGTTAATTACGAAATTGCTCGACGGACATAATGCATATTGGAATGGTTCCATTGGAACATGAAGACATTCTGACGTATTTCTTTGTCAATCTTTACCTTCCCATTCTAATTGAATGACACCATATATCTTAGATTATTATTCAGGCAATTATAGATCCAAATTACATAGATATGCTAATATGTGTTTAGGCAACCACCTGAACACAATGGTATCTTCATTTAGTATGCAAGAAAGTGTGGAATATAATATTGCGCTTTAATATACGGAAATATATATAAAGTTTTGATCCCATTACTAGAGACATTGCGATTTCCAAACGTAGACATCGGACGTACGTTGATTTATTCAAAACCACTCTCCTGTATCGAAGCGAGGTCACGTATTTAGCTATTTTTGAAGATATTCCACGTGCGAAATCGACGTAGATACATCGTTGAAAATGCACAAAATTTGTCCATTTCACAATATGTTAAAGAGAGTCGAAGATAATGAACATACGAAGGAAAGTCCAATTATTATTATGATCCTTTTTGTTTGTAACAAATCATTATAATAAAGATACAGCGATGTGTTAAAAATGGACTAAATTTATACGCAATATTCATACGCAGAGATTGCCCATTGAAATGTGTGTGATACTTTGCGTAATTTTGGATTCCAACGTGGAATAAAACTCAGATGCTACGTTGAAATATGTTGATTTTACCTCATGTCTAAGTCCATGCAACGCGCCCAATTTTCAGGACGAAAAAGTCTCATTTTGAAAGTAAAGTCATGATGTATGGATGTAGTGATCTTTAATCTACCAAAATAATGTTTTGGGGCAACTATAATATTTGGGGAGCACAAAAAAACAAATTAAGTTTAATCAGCATGTAGGTCAAAATTTTAGTCAAAATCAAAAGCGGCCTGTTTGAATTAGGCAGAGACTCAGCTTACTGTTATTTTTTCAATCACTATGCCCTCTAACGACCTATATTAGATTAGATCAAATATTATAGTCTTCATTCCAGCTGACTTGTTCTCCTTCGAGACGAATGATCACAATCCAGTTTGGAACCGAAACTATCAATATTTAACACCATAATATAACGTACGTAAAAACGTACGTGAAAACGTACGTTCCATGTGCTGCGTTTGGAACATCGCAATCTCTCTATTATTGCAAATAATATTTACTGAGTCAAATATTACGTAAACAGTGCTAAATAGTGTAAATTAGATTCCCGCCATAGTATTCAGTATTAATAAAATGGCTACTTTCACCAACAAGATCACTGTCATTATTTGTAATTTGTTTCAGACCGCAACAATGAAGACGATATCAAAGAAGCGGAAGAGCAAGAATAAGTGAATAGCAGAAGTAGAGAAATTATATTAAAGATGACGGTGAAGGCGAGCTCGAGATAATAATGTAAATGAAGATGAAGATAAAAGAGAAAATTATGAAAGAAAAGAACACACAGAAGTAGGAAATTCGGATTGTTAAGAATGTTACAACTTTTATTATTATTATTATAATTATAATAATAATTATTATTAATTATTATTATTATTATTATTATTATTATTATTATTATTATTATTATTATTATTATTATTATTATTATTATTATTATTATTATTATATTATATTGCCCCAGACATAATTTCTACATAAATAATCGACCATTTCCTTATTTCCATTAATTCTATTTCATAGTAGAAATAAAACCTAAATGGTAGGGTTTTTGGTATTCATTGTGTTAAACTAATTATTAATAATAATAGCACAGCAATCATTCTGTAAAATGTAATCAGTAAAAGACATTCACCTCACTTGTTTTCAGTAGGCATATAGACAAACATCATGCTGATTTCTCTTTAACAAGATTGATGGCATTTGAAAGTACATAGCATCATATTTTCTTGCACTGATGATCTCAACGTCATACGGTTATAAGTACACTCTACCGTAAATAACCATATCTCTATGATAGTTATCGCAAAATCCCTGCCCGTCGCGCTGCTATATATCAACTGAACCGTACGTTGATTCAGATTCCAACGTTTATCCCTATTTATTACATGGAGCAACCATAAGAACCGATGCACTACTTCTAGGTATGTTTTACACATTTGAATGTATTGTGTACACATTTCAAATAGATTAGAAAGTATACTATTGAACCCCACAACTTCAATCTTCAAACACATTGAGATTATCTAAGCATCTTGGCAATTTTACGGTGTTCATTACGAGATGAAAAGCCACGCCGATATTAATCTATGGAAAGACAAATGGCATATTTCATGTTCTTCTGACATACATTTTTAGTGCAGAATGTGGTACATCTGTTAAGTAGTCTGTAATAACAGATTGATTTATAGTTTTATTTATGTTATGAAATATTTAAAATATATTGACGTCTAATGTTATATGAAATGTGAATGTAATTTTCTGAAAACAGACAAACATCCGCAAGACATGATTTATTGGCCCACAAATGGTGCGCATTTGTCCCGGTATCAGACATTTTGCTCAATTACACCCTGTTAGACTTCTTAAAGCTGAAATCAATTAATTATCTGTACCAGATGGTTGCAGTGAATGGTTCAATGCAGAGCTCTTTAAAATGAGGCTTAATGTTCAAATTGTTATATTTCAAGAACAGAACCGTCGATTTACGAAATTAAAAAAACATGTAACAGCTTATTTATTACTTAATAACACCACGTGCTATTTCATTTTGCTTCATTGTGGCATTAAAATACTCACTTTCCGACGGTATAGTACTTTCAGAGACACCCTGTATCTTTTGCATTACTACAAAACAAGGAACTGTTTTTGAAGTAAGATAAATGTATCACTGCTTATTGCATGTAGAGCAGAGAACCTGCAGATCAATAGCATCGTTCTAAAAATACACTTTGTGGGTCGTTTCTTTTTATAAAAGCAAGCGTTTAATTTTGCAGAAACAGGTTATAATAATTGCATTTTGAAACATTTTCAATATTTTGTGATTTGATTAGCTGCATACGTTATTAATATCATAGGTTTTGATATATGTATTTTCACGTGAGAGCGAGTAAAAATGTATTATATTACCCAAGTAAGTTAAAGTGGGATATTATATGTCCATTGTATAGTACTGACTACTATGGCGGGAATCTACACTAGCTTTCGTTTTATCTTTTCTGTTTCGGAAGCTCTATTGTTCAGAAACGAAAACGCAAGGGATTAAGTGAGATGGTGTGTAAGTTGACTTCATTGTTACGTTTGGGGCATCATGCTTCTCATTTCAAGAGGTAATAATAGGTGCTGTCAATCACACTTATGTCTGTCAATAAAGGTTGGATAAGTCAATTATATGCAACACTGGCGCTTCAAGTGGGCAATCTTACTCATGTCTCTCATTTAAAGGGCAGGTCTATAGCAAAAACAACATCATATCATTGGCAAGCTAATATTATGAGGACAATGAAAATGACTCCTTTTTTGAGAAAATAAAGACATTTAAAATTGATATTCCGCAAAAACCAACTTAAGCGGTGAGTTCCTTCGAACGAGACAGATTTGGCCTAGAAAAACGGTGACGTCATGAAATGAGATGGGCCCGCTGTGAGAAAAGGGACTATAAACGCTCTCAATTGACAGAACATATACTGTTGTTGTTCACAGAAAAAAATTCCAAATTAAGTATTACAGATTTCATGGTTTTTAAACATATGGATAAAATCAGCCGCTTCTTTTTTTATATATTAGACAATTGTGATATTACAATTCATATGTATATCAATATCACGAAAAATATTAGGCCTAAAAATAAATACATAATTTGAGCTTAGAATTTCATCTGAGACTAGCATATAAACCGTGTTAAGTCCACAAACTCATGTAACTGATTTCCCTGTATATTGCAATGCTATAGTTTCAGTTGGATGAAATATTACAAAGCGAACGCATAGTAACAATACTGTGTGAGCTTTGTTCCCGAAAGAGAACAATAGTGTGCATATTGTTATGCAGCATTGTTATGGTAAGTGATAGTACAACTCATTGTTGCTAATGTCAAACTTGTCAAAGTGATTGTGATTGTATGATGAGAGCACGATAAAGTGCCCGCTTCATTTGCCTACGTCATCAGTCAAAACGAACTTTAATCACACAATTTCTCCTCTTTCAGGAGAAATACGCACGAAAAAAATTGCAACAAGTGTCAACTTGTAATGTAATAATTATTCTCTTCGAATAGATATAAACTTGTTTTTGCTATAGACCTGCCCTTTAACTAGGCAGGATAGGCCTACATCAGGTCCGAACGCAAATTCGATGTCATTATGGTCTATATTACTGTGACATTTTAAAAAAGGACCCCTGCCTCTTCTCCTCTCGCTTTCTTCTCTTTCTAGTCTGTCTGTCTCTCCCCCTCCCCAACTCTCACCTGTACCATCTTTTGAATTATGTGGATATCTGAATTATATTGGATGTTGTATTTCCTTTACACTTCTCCCCCTCTCACTGTTTTAGGAGTAGGCCTATGATCAACGTGGAAAAATTAAAATAAACGGAATAAACTCCTCCCTGCTCTACTCGCCCTCCTCTCTTCTATCGATCTCCTCTCCTCTCCACTCCACTCCTCTCCTCTCCTCCACCCGATTATATCCTCGTCTCATCATCCCCACTCCCTCAAATAATATACATTTAAAATAGATTTGAGTCTGGCAATTTTGCCTGAAGCAATTATCAGATTACCAATTCCAATGAAAGAAATCCTATTAGATTCACTTCGACGCACTTCTCTGGTGTTGCATATTACCAAGTTTTAAGGTGTATTTGGGACGAAAGTAATTTCCCGTTTCACCTCTACATTATCATATGACCGATTTTTGCGCGATTGCAAGAACAAGTATACGTAATTCTTGGCAACACTGATTACTATTGATTAATGTATATTAATGTATATTTCTACGCTGGGCTATTTTCACGAGCTACTCCCGCCTAGGCTGAAGTACCTATACACCCAACGCAAGTCAATTGAAGCCGTACAATTTATCGCGAATTTACGACCGTAAAATTTAGACACTTCTTTTGTCTAGATTAGCATCAACCCTCTCATCTCACGTTTTTCATGTCAGAAATTAACACAACTCCCGAAACCGAAACAGAAGTTATCTTCGTTCAACTTTTCTGTAGTCAACAAAAGACTAGAATAAAAGGATTGTTCACACGTACCATGCTAACACTTCAAAATAACAATGAGATCCGAAACCGAAACCTGAAACAGAAACAGAAACAGAAAAGATAAAACAACGGACTGTTTACGTAATGTTTGACTAAATAAATATTATTTGCAATTATAATTGAGTCATAACTAAATACATATCTCCGTACATTAAGGTGCAATATATTCCACCCTTTCATGCAGATACCATTGTGTTCAGGTGGTTGCCTAAACACATATTAGCATATCTATGTAATTTTGATCTATAATTGCCTGAATAATAATCTAAGATATATGGTGTCATTCAATTAGAATGGGAAAGTAAACATTGACAAAGAAATACGTTGCAATGTCTTCATGTTCCAATGGAACCATTCCAATATGCATTATGTCCGTCGAGCAATTTCGTAATTAACTGATTATGGGTAAGCAATTGAGTGTAATTAGTAAACATTATATTACTAGGAGAGAAATAAAGCAAATCATCCTGGATTTCCACATTCCGCTTAAAACTGTGTTAATACCGAGCTCTAATGAGGCCTATGATCCATTTTGTCATGTCAGTTCTTGCCTGTATTTTCATTTATGTCGTCTCTGTGTATTATCTTAATTTACGGCCTGTCCATCGTTTATCGTATCTCTGTTCACGGCTCCATTGGATAGTTGTTATTATCATTTGTTTCGTCCACCATTAATTCGTGTTTTTGGCTGTGTATGAGACTCGACTTTCCTTGTAGTATTTAATTTCGTTTTACAAATTCTCATCTTATGTTTAAAGGAGAACGGCCCGATTTCACCATGTGCTATTTTCCCTCATGATTCAATGACCTTGACTCATTCCACATATCTGAAGTTTCATACCAATATTTTAATCGCACCTTTCGACATGTGCATTTTACTATCCAATAGAATAATGAGTGATTAATATCTGGATTAACCAACATAATATGATACATTTTTACACAATCCGAACAATACACCGTTAGGTGCCGAAAAACAACCCCTGTGCTACGGGCCCGACAGACCCAGATTTTGCATTTTGAGGATTTTTTCTTAACTGTATGAAACCTAAAAGAAGCCATTTCAAAAATTCACGGTGTTCGTGAACATTTGCTGGGGCAATCACTATACGGGTGAAAACGCTGCTTTGCTTTAAGGATCTTGCTCACAATCATGTTATCTGTTTCCCTTTAAAACCTACAATGCCTCTGTTTTATTATACAATGTGTCATTTGGACCAAGACATGACAAATAACTTTTTTTTAAAGATGTTAACTCCAAACCGAGTTCACACCATGAGCAAATGATCTAAATTAAAATAACGCAATTAGTTGAAAGTAAGTAATATTAAACTACCATTGCCACTGTTACTGGATGCTACTCATTTCTTATTGCAAAATGCCAAAATAACGAGTATATCCTTCAAGAGTTTTAGCCTTAACATTACACAGCTACCAAATGCTCTTCTGTTTATGTAATGTTTTCTAATACTTTGGCAGCGAACCATATTTCATATTCGACATAGCAAACGTTATTTACATTCGACATAGCAAACCTTCGACATCACGAACACTTATTTGATATTCTACATCTGTAAAATAGGAAATAGCGGACGTAGACCCCATATTAGTGTACTTAATGCAATGATATGTATGAGACTTCTTTTCACAGCAAAATATTACTTTTGTATGCATTTAGAAGATACATGAATGTTACTCTTTGGGAATTTAAAAAAAATTATTGTGGATTAGACAATTATGATAATTATCTGATTCATGCAGCTACATAAATCTCACCTGTGGGAATGTATGCCTACGCATATCAAATGTGCTAAAGTAAGGCAGTTTCTATTAAAATAAAAAACGACCTTTTAAAATAGACAAGTCATAGAAAACATGTGTGAGGACTTTAACCTCAAGAAGTCTAGCGCAATCGTTAATACCAGTAAGAGTTTCCTTTCAGTGTTTTTTCGTCATTATACGAGAAACATGTTCGCAAAATGGCATTATGATATTGTAATAATTCAATAGTTATATACATAAAAGCTTTAGAGGACATCCTCTTAGAAAAACATGGAAACTGCCGGTTTCGATAAGATATCCTGAAGATGTCCTTTTATTAGTCATAGATCACCGAACTCTGACTCCTGCCAACATATCATCTTGAAATTTTTTGCATTTTATTTACGTTGCAGATAAAATCAGTGATCGTCAATGAAGAAATCACAACGATGGGCGCAATAAGGTGGAGGAATAGCTTACAATTGTAAGAAAGTGTGCAATTTGTACAGATAGTACAAATAGCCACGTGCATAAGCAATTTTTACAAATTGTATAAATAGCCAGCCACAGATTCGTGCAATTTATGCCAGCAAACTGATGTAGCTATTAAGACACCTACTATTTGTGCAATCGTGCAATTCATGCCATCAAGCTGATGAAACTAATTAGTATACAGCTGTAAGATTTTTACCAAAAAACGCGTTGATTTCTAGCAGGCTCTAATTAATCTAATTGACGTTAATTGTTTTCAAGAACCGCGTTCTTGAAGCCAAGAAACCTTACGGGAGAAGAATGTATGTAAAGAGAAAAAAGTCCGAAAACCCAGCTAATCACGCTAATTTATGGTAATTAAAAGTTCAAGATCCGCGCTCATTACACTAACGCTAATTAAAGTAATTGACGCCATATTGTTTTGAGAACTACAATGTTGAAACCAAAAATTGGTCCCGTCTGAAAACCGCGCTATTTACGTTAGTCTAATTGGCTCAAATTGTTTCGAGAACCGCGTTCTTGTACCAAGATGTTTGTAAGGAGAAAAAAAATCCGAAAACCGTGCTAATTTATGATAAGTCCGAGAACTGCGCTCATTGAGCTAATTAACGCAAATCAAACGATAAATAAACGCTTATTGAACTATTTGACGCCATATTATTTTCGAGAACCGCGATGTTGAATCCAAGAAACTTTATGAGAGATGAAAAGGTATCTCTTTCAAAGCCTTTAAAATATTCGCCACTTTAACACGTGTTTAAAACCTACTTGAAATGCTGTAAGTGCTTTAATAGTGCTTTTTGATTCAGCATTTGTTACCTCAGCAGTAATGTTACTTGCGAAACCGATAACCCATTGGCATTGAATTTAACTGTATTTTCATTGCAAGTAATTTTGAACATTTTACCGTCTTTTCAGCGATTTTTTAAAATGTTAAATGGCTTAGTCGGTAGCCTCATATCAATTTGGAACAAACTTAGTGGTGCGCCGTCTAACCTTGAAACGAGACGAAAGGAACAACATCTATATCGGTTTATGTAAAATATAAAAGAACGTTCCTATATATCCCTTTGATCATATTTTCATCACGCTGTTACTCTAATCGTACAATCTGACTAAAATAACAAGCGGATCTGGAACATGATCAATGTCGTAAATTTTAAAAGACATCCTTCAGTAGTTAATGGAAATACATGTCGAAATTCAGTCCTGTCATCACAAATGGAAAAATTCACCATTCACCGTAAAGACTACTAGTACATGTATAATATTCAAAGAATCCCTATAGGTCCGTATACACAAACGACTTCTGGAAATAAGTCGAAGTAAAGATATACACATAAGAAATATGTTTATTAGTTAATCATTATGAGTAGACAAATATGTTTATTAGTTAATCATTATGAGTAGACAATGAAGCTAGCAGAAAACGAGTAAGTTCAATGAATGAGAGTATAGCGCGCCCCAAATACATCTGGGCACAAAACAGGCGAAAACGATCCAGTTTAATGAAATGGCGGACGGGTATTCCCATCAGGCACCAGTGATATGTTTTTTCAAAGAAAGTCTACTAATTTGATATGAAATGACATTTTGCAATAGCAAAGTCAAAATTAGGACTTGCTGTCAATAATATGAAGGAAATATGTGACAGAGGCAAGGTGGGAAATACAAGTAGTATTTAAGTTATAATAACCTTTGATACCCGACCTGACCTTCCATCATGGCGCCTTATTCGTCTTTATGTATTTCTATTATGCTCTCAAGTAAAATAAAATACCACTCTGCTCTGAGCAGACAATGTTACTTGGCTCCCAGCATGAATTATTGATTTTATACGGAAGTAAAGAAATGCACAGTGTACGTGCATGATGTGCAAGCATACTCCAAATATTTACGGTAAATCTGAATAGTGGTCACATGTTAACATATCATGTGCTCGGGAAATCACGTGGCAACATTTTAATATTTCAGGCTTGTTTACTAGTTAATTTGTACTCATTTTATTTATCTTTTATTATTTATCTTTTAAATGTTAAATTAACATATTAGCCGCAGTTTCACAGACTAAATGCTGATAAATCGTCTCTGGGTTGGAGCTACCCATGATATCTGTTAAATTCAATGTTTTATGAATATAATTCTACCACGCAGAGGGGTCACGCAGCAGAATTTCACATCACCTGACTTAGCTACATTTCGAAGCTCTGCTCTTCAAATTCATGTAAATTTCAAAGTTTATACATTTAATATATTTAATATGATACTAATTTTTTGTTATAACCAACTGGTACACGAAATATACTAGCTTATAACCTATACAGAAAGGTGATTATCAGCCTTCACTCAGCAAATTGACATGCCCGGCATATGCAGCCATTCTCCGTCTGGATAACATGACTGTCGCCCTCAATACGTTCGCTGAGGCGCAAATTTAAATAACAATACGTCTGGGCGCAAATTTAAATAACAATACGCTATTTACATATCAATGCGGCCTCATGCTAATTAAAGCTGCCCCATCCAGGAGTTCATCTATGGTGACACCGCTGGGATTCGATTAATTGATTCAAAGAAATTATGTGTATAGAAGAGTATTGTTATTTAAATTTCATACTATGACAACATTATAGAAATAATACATCAACGTTATATCGGAGTGAGTTTTCGTAGAGTCAGTGGAAGAACCCGTGTAACAGCATCGAATACAAACCTCCGACTAGACCTATGATTTGCTTTTGAAATCAACAATGTATACTGCGCACAAAAGTATCCGTACACTTATAACAAAGGTCATTTCTTAAAAACACTAACATTAAATTATAAAATAAAGTTGTCGATAAAGATAAAGACTTTTGTTCTCCGTATTTTGATACCTCATGCGGCACGATATGACCTTAGTTTCCAAAATTATAACAATTTTTATAACACAATTACATTGACATTTAAGTGAACGTATATTTTTTGTGCGCAGTATAAGGGGATCATGACCTAAAATTGCTACAAATAAAGGCTTGGTATGTGATTATTAGGGGAAACGCCCAAAACTTTGTTTATATATATTATTAGCCTTTACTGAAGAACCATAAAATTAATGCTGAATATAAACTGAATATAAATATACCAATAACAACAATTTTAACTCATCCAATATGATAAAATAAAACTTTCTGTACGACAAATGGAATTTTTAAAAAGGCAGTGTTATGTTTAGTTTATTTTATGGTTTATTAATAGAAGACTAATCAATTTGTAAAACAAGTAGCTTATTCTACTTGTAAGGCATTTAACATCTAGGACCTTCTTTAACGTATACTTTGATAGACACATGTTAATAACGTTTATACAAGTCATCTACATAACTTCTCGTGTTGCCCACTCTTGAATTTAAAATGTGTAATGTACCAAGCTAGATTTTTTTTGTAGCAAGCTAGATTATCATCATTTGACATTTCTTACTTCCACTAGAAGGCTTCAATAAGTTGATTTGCTGTCATGGAGGACACGTCAAGGGGATGACTAATGAGCTTCAATATATTTAACCTTTGTATATTGAAGTCTTAGTTTACAAACACTTACAAATGCATTAGTTTGTTTAGCATTACGCAAATGACGCTTATACCATTATACATGAATTACAACTTCTATAAATGACGAGTTGTTTCCAAATTAAACTATTCCTTTAAATTCTACACCACCTGTGGAAGATTTCACTGCCATCTTAATTCCAGTTTCACCTTATGGTCAATCAAGCTGGAAATATTTGCTTCTTTGGGTGTGGTTTTCAAATAGATAAGCCCGTTGGTCAAACCGAAAAGCTACTTTGTGGTACTTTTTCTTGATATGTTTTAATTTGTGCAAATTATATTTGAACATTGAAATATACTGAATTCAATTTCATCTTTAAATATTTTGAATATCTTATATTCTTCTATAATTCTTCTATAATTCTCCAATTAATGCCTCAATAACCTTTTATCATGTTGTTTATGATGCACTAGGATTATAAGAGTTGCTATTCTCTTTGAAAAGGTCAACTAAATCAGTACTATTACCTCCAATGAGCTATCGTTATAGATTATAACTTTTTAAGACTTCTTCAAATAGATTTTTTTTACATAAAGTAGCCATTTGATTTTGGTTTTTGGAAACAAACTCTTCAATTTTACTTTAGGTATAACTTTGGTGAACATGCAACATTAATAACTTAATACTTGAATAATGATCAGTTCTGCGACATCATTTCATCATGTCACATTGATATTGCAATATTTAAGGGGAAATGTCATACCAATAATATAATGCATTACGATCTTTCCTACAAAGTGTCATATTGCCTCAAAGGAATATCGGTATAAAGGTGTGCCAGAAATTGCTTTCTCTCTCTCACCGTTCAAGAAAGCGTCCCTTTGGCATTCATTTTTGTGCCTAGAATTTCAAGTTTATAGCGTCTTTGACATCCATCAACATGTTTACGATATATTTAGAACATTTTGAACCAAAACTGATTTTTTTAAAGTCATAGGTACCCAGGACCAATAAAATACAGTGCAGAAAAGCTATCAATTTAACCTCCAGTGTGTGCCGATTTCGTAGCCAATGAAACCGCTACGCTACTATATTGGCCTGCTGGTATATAAAATATCTTCAACCTCCTTCCTCAAATTATGTTTCGGGTGGATAGGCAGTTTCTTGTATTATCCATCAAAGTGCACATCGTTTGACTACGCGTGAATTTTGTAAAGTTCGCTCGGAGCCTCGTGCAAGATGCATTTAAGGTCATCAGCTGCTTTGTTTATTTTCCTCAATGGAACGGATTGTAAATAATAAGAAATTTACAATACTAGCGGTCACCCGTCTTTCGCGGTCAGAGTCTTTCACGGTTGGTAAATTTGGAATATTTGGTGTACATGTAAATGTTTTATTTAATGTGATTAATGGTATGAGAGGAGATTATCATAAATTTAGAAATATAATATTTAGTATGTTTTCCGTATAAATCAATGGCTTGAAACTGCAATTAGATCATGATCGAAGCAAGTCTTCTTGCCACCATATCATATTCACCGTGAAAAGTCTTGCCCCTGTGGGATGCTGGCCGCCCTGATATTTAAGATTTTTATGCATTTGTTTATACAGTACATTTTAACCCATTTTGGACAAATTTGTTGTACCTTTTAGCCCATTTTTTTTACCATTTTCGTCCAAGTTTGTCCCCACCCACCTTGAAATGTACCTTGCTGTCCCCCACCTTGCAAAAGTCCTGGCTACATCACTGAGCAGATGAACACAATTTTATTCACTTCCCTCTTGGCCCCCTGTGGTATGCTGGCTGACCTAATATTTAAGATTTGTATACATTTGTTGTACTTTTTATTTGTTAGCCCATTTTGGATAAATTTGTTGTACTTTTTACTTTTTAGCCCATTTGTGACAATCTGCTCCCCCCCCCCATGAAATTTGCCTTGCCCCCCTCCCCCTCTGAAAAAGTCCTGGCTAAACCACTGTGCAGATGAAACAATTTTATTCACATTTCCTTACACTCTGTTTCATATAAAGTTATGATCATACAATGCTGATAAAAAGGACATTTCACCCTTTTGAGTAAATATTGACATTATTGATGTGTGACTAATTAGGTGTTCATACACAGTCCATGGTATTATAATACTGTGTGATTACTTAAGGTATAATAGATAATTCAATGTCAGGCATACAGGCATATTATCTTCACACCGATGACAGGACAGAAGGCCTATTTCAGGCTATGTCAACATTAGTGTATTGTGTTGGTGTGAAAAGTTTTAGCTCGCAGGGAGCTTTCAGTGCTTTTTAAACTAATTAACATTATTTGACACCATTAACGTAAAAAACAATTGGACGTTTTATTGGGGTGCGGACAACCTTACTCTACGCAACGCAAAAATCCGTTTTCCAAAATAATGTAAACCGTAGAAGTTTTTAGCCTTATCAATTCGCCAAACTCAGTAATTTATTATAGATAATAGAATTTTAATTATCAAACTGTGTGATCTGAAAAACTTTAGGAAAAAAATGCTTATCAAATAACTCGCAACGACCATGGCCCCTTCATGTACTTTGCATTTAAATTAAAGACATGTTATATCATGATACACTGGAGCAATGTATCGCATGGATCACTTGATACGGCTATGAGGATTGAAAAACATTCACTTACGCTTTTCTACCAACCTTATTTATTTCTTAAAATTAAATTAACTTACAGGACACTGTAAATATAAAAGCTATTATTTTTGTGCAACACAAGAAAATGGAGGATTTGTACCTTACAGTTCGCTAACCCAAACTCTCTTGTACAAATTGACATAACAAAAGACTTTCCCATGATTCTGTACGTTATACATGTACCGGGTGTCCCAAAAGTAACTTAACATTGTGAATTTGCCATAACTTGCATTGGGTTAATAGTGTTGTTACAAAAATTGCACAGTATATAGATAATTCTTTTAGAAATGTTATTATACCAAACATGTCTATGTGGTCATGACTCTTTGGCATGAAATTAACTGATATCTACCTTACCGTAAAACCCACTTTTACAAACGCAAAATAAGTCTTGTCATTTGAGACGTGATAACACGATATAGCGTGTTATCGTTTTAAAATCTGTTTTGTTTAATTTTACTGTGTTTGTTTGATTGTTTACTTGTTTGTTTTCAATGCGTAATCTTCATTTTCTTTTTATCTGGATTTTATATGGAAACTGCTTAAGATCTTTTCTGAGGATTCGATGAACAGTTATACGCGGTACGTTGTTCTCCATTGAAAATCGACGTACTGATCGTCTTGGTCTTGCGGCGCCACCGCTCTTCGTATGACATCGATGTTTGTAGCCGATCTTCCTGTTCTTCCATGTCCTGCCCAAGATATATAGATCATGAACATATCTAGTTGATAGGAATTTCTGCACTAGTTGCTGGATTGTATTTCGGATGGGTGCATAATTTATATTAAAATGTTCTTTAAACTTCACTTGAGTGAGATTGTCCGACTTTGTCTCGGCAAAGAACCATACGATCTGAATTTGTTGATCTAGGAATTTGTTGATGTATAGGAAATTCATCTTCACTTCAACTGTTTTAAAGTAAAGTTTGATATTGTCAATATATCCTAATTATAATCTAAAACAGCAGTCACGCTTACGCTAGGCCATGTAATCCATGAATGTTTTTACCAATATGTAGTGTGTGCAGTTAGTGAACCAACTCTATTGTTCAGGGAAGCACATCATTCATGTGCTTGAACAAAGAACATAATGAGCTTGCTTTTGTGGGTTTGATACACACATATGTACAGTCGCAAAATAAGGTCAAGGGGTCATCAATAATGCTGTTTTTGGTACCAGAATAATTCTAAAAGATCAATCTATGTGAATATGTTCTCCATTTTGGTATGAAGTAGGAAATATTTGAGATATGGCAAATTCACAAATGTTAAGTTACTTTTGGGACACGCTGTATATCAAGTTCTTATGGATATAAATATGCATATATTACATTACTGTTAGGCTATAACGTGTATTTTGAAATATATGAAATGTGCACAAAAATCATCTTAAGGAGGAACTTCATGGAAAGGTGTACTGTGATATAATGGCTACTTTGTCCAATAAGATCAATGATATATTTGCATTTTTCTGAAAGCAAAAACGAAGACGATGTCAATGAAGCACAAAAAAATCATATTGGAGATGACGGTGAAGGTGAGCTGGAGATAATAATCAAAAAATGAAGATGAAGATGAAGAAACAATTATGAAAGAGAAAAAAGTAGGAAATTGGGATTGTTAAGAATGTTATTATTTCCGTTAATTGTATTTCAAAGCACATCATCCATTCTGTAAAATGTAATCAGTAAAAGACATTCACCTCACTTGTTTTCAGTAGGCATATAGACAAACACCATGCTGATTTCTCTTTAACAAGATTGATGGCATTTGAAAGGACATAGCATTATATTTTCTTGCACTGATGATCTCAACGTCATACGGTTATAAGTACACTCTACCGTAAATAACCATATCTCTATGATAGTTATCGCAAATTCCTGTCCGTCCCGCTGCTATATCACTGAACCGTACGTTGATTCAGTTTCCAACGTTTATTCCTATACATTACACGAGCAACCATAAGAACCGATGCACTTCTAAGTATGTTTTACACATTTGAATGTATTGTGTACACATTTGAACCTACTATTGAACCCCACAACTGCAATCTTCAAACACACTGAGATTATCTAAGCATCTTGACAATTTTACGGTATTCATTACTGAGATAAAAAGCCACGCCGACATTAATTTATGGCAAGACAAATGACATTTTTTATGTTTTTCTGAAATACAATATTTAGTCCAGAATATGGTACATCTATTAATAGTCTGTTATATGAAATGTGAATGTAATTTTCTGAAAACAGACAGACAATCATCCATAAGACATGATTTATTGCCAACAAATATTGCACATTTGTCCAGGTAGCAGACATTCAATTAGAATGGGAAAGTAAATATTGACAAAGAAATACGTCGGAATGTCTTCATGTTCCAATGGAACCATTCCAATATGCATTATGTCCGTCGATCAATTTCGTAATTAACTGATTAAGGGTAAGCAATTGAGTGTAAGTAAGTTTCTTTAGTTCAATAGGTGAGATATTAGTAAGCATTATATTACTAGGAGAGTAATAAAGCAAATCATCCTGCTTAAAACTGTGTTAATACCGAGCTCTAATGAGGCCTATGATCCATTTTGTCATGTCAGTTCTTGCCTGTATTTTCATTTATGTCGTCTCTGTATATGATCTTAATTTACGGCCTGTCCATCGTTTATCGTATCTCTGTTCACGGCTCCATTGGATAGTTGCTATTATCATTTGTTTCGTCCACCATTAATTCATGTTTTTGGCTGTGTATGGGGCTCGGCTTTCCTTGTAGTATTTAATTTCGTTTTACAAATTCTCATCTTATGTTTAAAAGAGAACGGTCCGATTTCACCATGTGCTATTTTCCCTCATAATTCAATGACCTTGACTCATTCCACAAAATGAAGTTTAATACCAATATTTTAATCGCACCTTTCGACATGAAAGCCAAAAATGTGCATTTTAATATCCAATAGAATAATGAGTGCATAACATCTGGATTAACCAACGTATGATACATTTTACACAATCCGAACAATACACTGTTAGGCAACGAAAAACAAGCCCTGTGCTACGGGCCTGACAGACCCAGATTTTGCATTTTGAGAATTTTTTCTTAGCTGTATGAAACATTACACAGCTACCAAACGCTCTTCTGTTTATGTAATGTTTTTTAATACTTTGGCAGGGAACCATATTTCATATTCGACATAGCAAACGTTATTTACATTCGACATAGCAAACCTTCGACATCACGAACACTTATTTGATATTCTACATCTGTAAAATAGGAAAATAGCGGACGTAGACCCCATATTAGTGTACTTAATGCAATGCAATGCTATGTATGAGACTTCTTTTCACAGCAAAATATTACTTTTGTATGCATTTAGAAGATACATAAATGTTACTCTTCGGGAATAAAAAAAAATTATTGTGGATTAGACAATTATGATAATTATCTGATTCATGCAGCTACATAAATCTCACCTGTGGGAATGTATGCCTACGCATATCAAATGTGCTAAAGTAAGGCAGTTTCTATTAAAATAAAAAACGACCTTTTAAAATAGACAAATCATAGAAAACATGTGTGAGGACTTTAACCTCAAGAAGTCTAGCGCAATCGTTAATACCAGTAAGAGTTTCCTTTTAGTATTTTTGCCGGCATTATACGAGAGACATGCTCGCAAAATGGCATAATAATATTGTAATAATTCAATAATTATACATAAAAGCTTTAGAGGACATCCTTTTAGAAACAACATGAAAACTGCAGGTTTTGATTCACGTTGTAGACAAAATTAGTGATCGTCAATGAAGAAATCACAACTATGGGCGCAATAAGGGGGAGGATTGGTTGCACAAATAGCTTACAATTGTAAGAAAGTGTGCAATTTGTACAGATAGTACAAATAGCCACGTGCATAAACAAATTGTATAAATAGCCATTTATTTGTGCAACCGTGCAATTAATGCCATCAAGCTGATGAAACTAATTAGCATACAGCTGCAAGAATATTTACCAAAAACGCGCTGATTACTAGTAAGCGCTAATTAAGCTAATTGTTTTCGAAAACCACGTTCTTGAAACCAAGAAACTTTACGGGAGAAGTATGAGGATGTATGTAAAGAGAAAAAAGTCCGAAAACCCAGCTAATCACGCTAATTTATGGTAAGTAAAAGTCCGAGATCCGCGCTCATTACATTAACGCTAATTAAAGTAATTGACGCCATATTGTTTTTGAGAACTACAATGTTGAAACCAAAAATTGGCGCCGTCCGAAAACCGCACTATTTACGCTAGTCTAATTGGCTCAAATTGTTTCGAGAACCGCGTTCTTGTACCAGGATGTTTGTAAGGAGAAAAAAATCCGAAAACCGTGCTAATCACGCTAATTTAGGGTAATTATAAGTCCGAGAACTGCGCTCATTGCGCTAATTAACGCAAATCAAATGATAAATAAACGCTTATTGAACTCTTTGACGCCATATTGTTTTCGAGAACCGCGATGTTGAAACCAATAAACTATACGGGATATGAAAAAGTATCTCTTTCAAAGCCTTTAAAATATTCGCCACTTTAACACGTATTTAAAACCTACTTGAAATGCTGTAAGTGCTGTAATAGTGATTTTTGATTCAGCATTTGTTACCTCGGCAGTGATGTTACCTGGAAAACCGATAACCCATTGGCATTGAATTTAACTATATTTCCATTGCAAGTAATTTTGAACATTTTACCGTGTTTTCAGCGATTTTTTAAAATGTTAAATGGCTTCGTCGGAAGCCTCATATTATTTTGGAACAAACTTAGTGGTGTACCGTCTAACCTTGAAACGAGACGAAAGGAACAACATCTATATCGGTTTATGTAAAATATAAAAGAACGTTCCTATATATCCCTTTGATCATATTTTCATCACGCTGTTACTCTAATCGTACAATCTGACTAAAATAACAAGTGGATCTGGAACGTGATCAATGTTGTAAATTTTAAAAGACATCCTTCCGTAGTTATTGGAAATACATGTCGAAATTCAGTCCTGTCATCACAAATGGGAAAATTCACCATGCACCGTAAAGACTACTAGTACATATATAATATTCAAAGAATCATTATAGGTCCGTATACACAAACGATTTCTAGAAATAAGTCAAAGTAAAGATATACTCATAAGAAATATGTTTATTAGTTAATGAGTAGACAATGAAGCTAGCTAGCAGAAAACGAGTAAGTTCATCAATTTGTTTTGTACAATTATCATTACCACGCCTTTGAAGTACAGCATGATATCAATCTGACTTTTGTAAAACTTTTGAACCTGTATTGGCCATCTTAAGTGCATCTGATAACCTTGACCCTGTACATCACTTTTTCATGTTGATGAAATGCCTTAAAAGTGGTGGTGATTTGGTTTTGGGAACAGCCATTACAAGGTAAACATTTGTTTTAAATGTTGAAGTCATGTCACATAAGAATTGTCAAACAACGCAGGCTGATCTTTATGCATCTATGTGCTAAACCCGAAGGTGACACCGCTGGGATACGACTACTATTGATTCAAAGAAATTATGTGTATAAAACTACTGTTATTTAAATTTTATTACTATGACAACATTATAGAAATAATACATCAACGTTATATTGGAGTGAGCTTTCGTAGCGTCAGTAGAAGAACCCGTGTAACAGCATCGAATACAAACTTCCGACTAGACCTATGATTTGCTTTTGAAATCAACAATGTATAGACCACTTGACATGTGACGTCATTGCCCGGCAGTATGCGCACGCATTATGGCACTTTCCATTGTTCTTTGCCCTGCAGTGTGCGTGCGCATCGTAGTTTGCTCAGGGCATGTGTATTTTAAATCTCCCACCACATTTCAGATAGCACAAAAAGCCATTGAACAGTGAAGCGGTTCGTTCGAGCATATCGAAAGACCAATCCCTCGCCTTTGTTGATAAACATTCATGTCAAGTGGTCTAGTATCCGTACACTTATAACAAAGGTCATTTCTTAAAGACACTAACACTAAATTACAAAATAAAGTTGGTTTCCCAAATTATAGCAATTTTTATAACACAATTTACATTGACTTTTCCCCTCGAAGCATGCAAATATTGAACACATCGGATATGTAAGAGTAAGCTTTCGCCCATAAGAAAATCGCCTTGAAGGAGGAAAATCTAAATTTGTCACTTTTGAAACACTATTTTTTGTCATTAATAATAAAATCGCCGGCCATCGTGGCGATTAAGTATCAATGTAAAAAACAAATTTCTCCATCTATCGACTTATCTATTTTGTAATTTGGTATTAGTGTCTTTAAGAAATTGCTTCTGTTTAAAGTGTACGTATAAGGGTATCATGACCTAAATTGCGAGAAATAAAGGCTTGGTACGTGATTATTTTTCTCGGGAAGGGGAAACGCCCAAAACTTTGTTTATATATATTATTAGCCTCTACTGAAGAACCATAGAAAAAAATTAATGCTGAATATAAACTGAATATAAATATACCAATAACAACAATTTTAACTAATCCAATATAATACAATTAAAATTACTACGACAAATGGAATTTTAAAAAAGGTCAGTGTTAATTTAGGGGCCTATGGTTCTTTATTAGAAGACTAATCAATTTGTAAAACAAGTAGCTTATTCTACCTGTAAGGCATTTAACATCTAGGACCTTCTTTAACGTATACTTTGATAGACACATGTTAATATCGTTTATACAAGTCATCTACATAACTTCTCATGTTGCCCACTCTTGAATTTAAAATGTGTAATGTACCAGGCTAGATTTTGTACTGTAGCAAGCCAGATTATCATCATTTGACATTTCTTTCTTCCACTAGAAGGCTTCAAGAAGTTGATTGCTGTCATGGAGGACACGTCAAGGGGATGACTAATGAGCTCAATATATTTAACCTTTGAATATTGAAGTCTTAGTTTACAAACGCTTACAAATGCATTAGTTTGTTTAGCATTACGCAAATGACGCTTAGACCATTATACATGGATTACAACTTTTACAAATAACGAGTTTGTTTCTAAAATTAAGCTATTCCATTTAAATTCTACACCCCCCCCCCCTGGAAGATTTCACTGCCATCTTAATTCCAGTTTCACCTTATAGTCAATCAAGCTGGAAATATTTGCTTCTTGGAGTGTGGTTTTCAAATAGAAAAGCCCATTGGTCAAACGGAAAAGCTGCTTTGTGGTACTTTTTTTATATGTTTTAATTTGTGCAAGTTATATTTGAACATTGAAATATATTGAATTCAATTTCATCTTTAAATATTTTGAATATCTTATATTCTTCTATAATTCTTCTATAATTCTCCAATTAAAAGCCTCAATAACCTTTTATCATGTTGTTTATGATGCACTAGGATTATAAGAGTTGCTATTCTCTTTGAAAAGGTTAACCAAATCAGTACTATTACCTCCAATGAGCTAACGCTATAGATTATAACTTTTTAAGACTTCTTCAAATAGATTTTTTACATAAAAGTAGCCATTGGATTTTGGTTTTTGGAAACAAACTCTTCAATTATTTTACTTTTAGGTATAACTTTGGTGAACATACAATAATTTAATACTTGAATAATGATCAGTTCTGCGACATCATTTCATCATGTCACATTGATATTGCAATATTTAAGGGGAAATGTCATACTAATAATATAATGCATTACGATCTTTCCTACAAAGTGTCATTGCCTCAAAGGAATATCGGTATAAAGGTGTGCAAGAAATTGCTTTCTTTCTCCCACCGTTCAAGAAAGCGTCCCTTTGGCATTCATTTTTGTGCCTAAGACTAGAATTTCAAGTTTACAGCGTCTTTGACAGCCATCAACATGTTTACGATATATTTCGTGCATTTTGAACCCAAACTGATATTTTAAAAGTCATAGGTACCCAGAAGCAATAAAATACAGTGCAGAAAAGCTATCAATTTAACCTCCCGTGTGTGCCGATTTTGTAGCCAATGAAACCGCTATGCTACTATATTGGCCTGCTGGTATATAAAATATCTTCAACCTCCTTCCTCAAATTATGTTTCGGGTGGATCAGCAATTTCGTGTATTATCCATCAAGAGCTAAATGCTTGCAACACACATGCTATTGGGAACAAAACATTACACTTGTTGAACAAAATATCAGTTTACCTGCGAGTGTGCATTTCCCCCGTTCCAGGTGCACAGCGTTTGACAACGCGTGAATTTTGTGAAGTTCACACTGAGCCTCGTGCAAGATGAATTTAAGGTCATCAGCTGCTTTGTTTAATTTTCATCAATGGAACGGATTGTAAATAATAAGAAATTTACAATATAATAGAACTTTAATTATCAAACTGTGTTATCTGAAAAACTTTTACTTTTCAAGGAAACAATGCTTATCAAATAACAACGACCATGGCCCATTCTTGTACTTTGTATTTCAATTAAAGACATGTTATATCATGATACACTGGAGCAATGTATCGTATGACTCAATTGATACGGCTATAAGGATTGAAAAACATTCACTAACGCTTTTCTACCAACCCTGTTTATTTCTTAAAATTAAATTAACTTACAGGACACTGTAAATATAAAAGCTATTATTTTTGTGCAACACAAGAAAATAACCCCGAATGGAGGATATGTACCTTACAGTTCGCTTACCCAAACTCTCTGTAGAAATTGTATGCATGTTGGAAGGTTAATTGTAGTTACAGAGAAAATAAGAGAAAGAAGAACAGGTGCAGAGTCTAAGATCAATCATTGCAAATATGAAGTGAATAATAATTAACCCATTTCTAGCAAAGTGAAAATAAAATATTATAGAACTGAAGAAACTACCATTGAGCTTCATATATTGAAAGGCCAATATTCTAGATATTGAAATGAGATATTTTTGTTTGAATATTAATTTATGGTCATCTTTGATAATTTTGATCTAACATTATTTTATTTGAATTGACTTTGTAAGTCCTAATCGAAGTGTTTATTCTTTGGTTCACATTAAGTTTGATAGTGACGTAAATGATTTTTCGCGCAGAAAGAAGGCCGACAATTCGCCCTTGTATGAGTACGTATACCCGGTAGCAATATAATGTGCGATCTAACTCGCAGTTATCAACAAAAATATATTTGAAATAACGCTGTAAACATTCCGTATAAATTGCTGTTACCTTATGGGCTTGTTTATAAGAGTTCGAGTGTATTCAATATTAGAAACAGACGTACACATGTCAATTACACAGTCATGAACATAAAAAATGTTCATCACGTATTTATTAAATTAATTGCCATTATTATAAACAAAGTAAAAAAACATTCCTCCGTCAGAAACAAATAAGGTAACTTCAAATGTCGTCAATTCCAACATCTTATCAATACCTACTACTTGTTTTTCCTAAAAGAACAGAACAAAGAACAGAACGGGAAAATGCAAACATCGGTTTCCAACATAAAATTCATACCTTTCGTTCCCTTTGTTATCTTTAAATTGAGTTCTGAATAAAAACATCACCAAAAGTAATTTCCCTCTTTATTACGAGACTATAATTCAAAATCTATGCATTCAAATTTTAAAAAATACCCAAAGAGACCTATTTTATTCATGCAAACTTTGATACCTCATTTGTCTGGATAACTCAACATTTGCAGCCAGGGAGATGAAACTTGAGACTTGAATGAAAAATAAGATGTAGAATCAAAAATTGTACTAACACTGGTCAAGGATAACCCGCTGTGGCCAGTGACGAAGAAGCACTCAAGCAATAAAAGCAACATTAAATTTTTCAAAGAGTTTAAGTGCAACTTTTAAATCTGCATCGTTTCCATTCAAAGGGTTACCATGGCAACACGTTTTCGGCTATTAAGACAACTGGGGCATCAACATTTGCAAAACGAAACTGGACTTTTTTTTCTATTTCAGTTTTAAGATTTGATGTATAGATTTTGAGTTATTACTTTGTGTTTACTTTACTACATTACATGTGTTTATACATGTTCTCCGTCTCGTCTCCAATGTAAATTTTGATTTGAAATGTTGATAAAACAGATCCTCTTTCTTAATATTTTCTGAATGATTAAAGGTTGATTGTTAAAATGTGTTTATTTCTTAGGTATATTCGTCTCAGGTTTATTTAGCCTAATTTACAAGTCACGTTATAGTACACGAGTAAACCCGTCCAGTATATGGTTTGCAATAATCTGAGCATTACTGTGTTGAATTATGCATTCATGCTGATGGTGCGAAAATTTGAAAATTAAATAATTAGATGATTGATGATAAAAATGTACTTTACAAAACAAATACATATGTAAATTTGAATTTGAATGTATTTGCCTAAAATAGCGGATTTAAGGAGGCTAGATTTGATTTAAGGAAATATTTCCTTATCTTAAACACCAATAAGTGCTTGTCAGAACTGAAATGGATATTGTAATCTACTAGGTTTGAAAATGAGAAGAGTTTTAAAATATGGTTGAGAAAAGTTAGTATTATCAGCTTGGTAAGGTTCAATAATGATTCGTTAAAGTGTCACATTATGTTAAAATGTTAGGTTTAAAAATCGCATACTATATGTAGTAGTGTTTTTCATTTAATATACATAAATAAAATATATACAGTTTTCCAACCCAAAATGTTACAAATAAACAACACAACAAATAAACACAAATCCCGACCGGCACACAACCCAACTTGAAAAAAAGTAAGGGAATGTGTCGGATGCTCTAGTGATCTAGCCTAATGGATAATCAAGTTGGGTTGTGTGCCGGCCTTGATTTGTGTTTATTTGTTGTTTTGTTTAATTGTAACACTTTGAGTTGGTAACCTGTTCTTTCTGTTCCATTTGCTTCGTTGGGATTTGATGTGGGTTCACTTGTGTAAACATAAGTCAGTTATTGTCCGGCTCTGCCTTCAATCTTCTTGCCCTGGCGGTGGATGCATCTTTATGAAGTAACCCCATAAGAAAATAATCTAGCGGGGTCAGATCCTTACCAATCAATACACTAGGTACTTGTGAAGTCTGTGAAACCGTGTGCAGTTAACAAATGGGTAGTTTTATTCAAATGAGTATAACTTTTGTTTGCTTTGAGCAATTACAACAATTCTTTTTTATTTAGACGTTTAGCTCTTTCCATGGCATTCTCATTTATAGGGGAATCCTTATAGATATGTAGTTACAGCCCCTCAAACATGAATCTACTTCTTTTTGAATCAGCTTGTATTAACATTTGACCCCAGGGGCCATTCAAACTTTCTCAGTACGATCCACTTGTAAGGAACATATTTTTAAGCTCCTCCCATTTTCAATTCAAGTTTCATTACTCTGACGAACCCCAATTGCTGACTAAGTTCAAGAAATATCACCTAAACACCCAATAAATGTGATAATAATAGAACAATGTTGCAGAAACTCTTATATCCCCCCTCACACACACACACCCCCACACACAACGCTCTACTAATCCGCCATTTATTATCTACTGAAATAGCAATTATGTAATTTATTATTGCTATCTACTGGAGACAGTAATTGTTATTTTTATTTCTATCTACTGAAGACAGTAATTATACAATGTATTATTACTAGCTATTGACGACTCTGATAATGTAATACTATCTACTGAAAACATCTTTTATGTAACTAATTATTGTTCTCTACCGTTAAATTTATTATTAATATATATTGAGGACAATAATTGTGTAACTTAGAGACAGTAAATATTCAATACGATTCTACCGGATGTCGATTTGTACCGAAATTCCTTCCCACAATTATACCATATGCGTATTGTATAACAAAGGCGATAGATTAAGCTGTGAACTGTGTCTATTGTTATGTAATATGCCTATTACCTCGTGGGAATGAATTTCGGTACAAGATGACTCTAGTCTAGGAGCAAGGGGTTTTGAAAAGTGGTCGAGTTCAACACTCATGTCTACCAATTTTATTACCATGAGGTGTTAGGATAGACCCTCTAGATCACTGATAGGGGGGTAGTGGACTCAAATTGTAGGGTACGTTTTTTGCTAGAGGTCACGAAATGTCACACAGGGGTAAAAAAAATTGAAAATTCTTCGATCTTGTTGAGAGAGATATCAAATTTCTTGTCTGATGACAAGGATTAAGAAAATGTATAGTTTATGCTATCTACGACCTATTGTTATTAAGTTATCCTACAAAAACATAATTTTTAGGCTAAATAACACGTTTTTGGTTGCACATAGATCAAAATTTCAACTTACTCCGATTTGGGCAAAAATGGTAGCAAATCGTTTGTGTAGCTGAGTAGAACCGGAAAAAGAATAGTTTTGCCTATCTACTGTGTTCACATACTGAGATGCAAACAAGGTCAAAGGCCATTGGGTGGCCATATGCCACTATTAATATCTGACTTCCATTGCACATTTTAGAATGTAAGTTCTATACTGTTTCTTTATTCTTATATCAAGATGAGCAATTTGCCACCAATTTTGTTTAAATCGGAGAAAGTTGACATTTTTGCCCCCGTACAACCAGTAACATGTAATTTTGTCTAAAAAATGAGGTTTTTATATGATATATAAATCAATAACAATAGATCGTAGATAGCACGAACTATACAATTTTTTAGTCCTTGTCATCAGACGAGTAATTTCATATATCTGTCAACAAGATTGAAGCATTTTTAATTTTTACCCCTATTTTTTATCTCTAGCAAAAACCTTACCCTACAATTTGAGTCCACTACCCCCCCCTAGCAGTGATCCAGAGTGTCTATTCTAACACCTTATGGTAACAATCATTGGTAGACATTGGTGTTGAACTCAATCCTTAATTAAGGCCCGTATGAGATTTAGCTCCTATACTAGTAGAGAAACTCAGGATATGCGTATTACGTCTTACTATCTACTGAAGACAATGATTATTAAAGTTATTATGTACTATCTTCTGACGACAGTAATTATTCAATTTATTATTACTATCTACTGAAGACAGTACTTATTTAATTTATTTAATTTATTATTACTATCTACTGAAGACAGTAATTATTTTAATTTATTATTACTATCTACTGAAGACAGTACTTATTCAATTTATTATTAGTATTTATTGAATACAGTATTTATAAAATTTATTATTAGTTGAAGTAGTATCGATTGAAGAGAGTATTTGTTTAATTTTGTTTAAGACTGTTTTATGAAATTTATTATTGCTATCTACTAAAGACAGTAATTATATCTGATTTTATTCTGGGCCACTTTGAAGTCATTCATGATTTAAAGGCCCGGTCACACTATGACGGACGATAACCAACGAAAGGTGACGACCGTGAAAATCACAAAATGTTGACGGCAAAGCGACGGCAAAAAGAGGAAAAACAAGATTCGCCGACGAGTGGGAACGACCTTCAGCGACAACACGACGGTAAGGGACAGGAACAGGAAACGGAGACTAGCGACCAAAACCGGACGTTATCTGGGCGGCGAGTGACGATGTCTCGACGGAGCCCGACAACAAGCAACGAGGTCAGACGGCTGGCAGCGGATTTGCTTGCGGCAAGGAACGACAGCTGACAGCGGCCGAAATCAAAGCCTGTGTGTGTGCGGGTCGTATAGTGCATTTAAGCGTTCCCACTCTTCACAGCGTTCTGGTTATCCACTCAAAAATATCAATATCAATAATAATCAACAATATTAACCTCAATATCAATAATAACCACAAATAATTATTAGCATCAATATCAACAATAATCAAAAATATTAAAATCAATATAAATAATAATCCAAACTATTAATATCTATATCAATAATAATCAAAAAAATTAACATCAATATCAATAATAATCAAAAATATTACACATATCAATAATAACAATAAAAAATAATATCAATATCAATAATATTCAAAAATAGTAAAATCAATAATAATCTTAACTATTAATATCTATATCAATAATAATATCAAAAATATTAACATCAATATCAATTATCATAATCAATGATATTAATATCAATATCAATAATAATAATCAAAATAATATATACACATATCAATAATAATCAAAACAATTAATATAAATATCAATAATAATCAAAATATTAAAATCAATATCATAAAAAATCCAAACCGTTATATCAATATCAATAATAATCAAAAATATTAACATCAACATATCAATAATGATCAAAATAATATATAACATCAACATATCAATATCAAAATAATAAAATATCAATATCAATAATGATCAAAATATCAATATCAATAATAATCAAAATATTAACATCAATATCAATAACAATAAAAAATATTAATATTTTTATTATTATTGATATTTCTTTATATGAAATTCAAAATTGCATCGTGCCGGACAGTCTATTGAAATCGAACTGACGTCAAAAAATGTAAAAAAATGGCACAAAAAGTTTTAAATCGTGGACCATCGTTTAAAAATCGTAACCCATCGCAGACCACCGTTTCAATGCCGCAGGTACTCGCAAACGACCCGCCATCAACAGTCAACATCCGTCACCCTCCGGACCAAATTCGCAAGTCACTGCCGCACCAAGATCGTTACAATTTCGTTACTTGCCACAATGTGTCGTCAGGGTTCGAGATGTGAAGTCACTTGCCGTTGTTTTTTCGTCAATGGTAGTTGACAACGACTACCAACGAAATTGTGACGACCTCAAAACGACTAAAGACGGCTTCGCACGGTATGGAGACGTCAAAGAAATGAGGGTTGCGGTCTCCAACGAAATCTGAACGGAATCACAACTACTTATTTTGCCGTCACAAAATTTTCAACATGTTGAAAATTTGCCGACGAACGCGACGAATAATTTAGGCCGTCTTTCGTCCCTTGCCGTCGTGTTGCCGCTGAAGGTCGTTCCCACTCGTCAGCGAATCTTGTTTTTCCTCTTTTTGCCGTCGCTTTGCCGTCAACATTTTGTGATTTTCACGTTCGTCACCTTTCGTTGGTTATCTGCCGTCATAGTGTGACCGGGCCTTAACGGATTCGTCAGCGACAACGGCAACACACGATGAGTGGCGGTAAATTCAAAATTGCAATTCGCAGCTTAACGTCGCTTGCCGTTCACCCCTATTCGTCACAGTGAGACCGGGCCTTTAGGTCATCTGTCACAAGGGGTTATTTTGGGCTAAAGGAACATTTTGGGGTAACTTGGTTTCAGGGGTCATTTGTGGTTACTTTGAAGACATGCCCAATGTGGTCACTTTGTGGAGAGGGGTCATTTGGGGTCACTCTCTACTGAAAAGGATAATTGTACAATTAATTATTGTTATCTAATGAAGACAGCAACTATGTAATTAGTAATTATGAAAACAGTAATTTCAAATCTTACCATTACTATTTACGGAATTATAATTTATAATTACTATCTACTGAAGACAGTAATTGTAGAATTTATTATACAATCTACTGAAAACAGGGGTCGCTTGACCTAATTGCGAAATTGCTATACACTGATGACAGTTACTGTGTCATTTAGGGGTCTTGATTCATTTTGTGTCACTGTGGAGTCATGGTTCATTCTTGAATTGAGGTCAGAGGTCATTTATGTCAAGTGGCTCTTGGGCTAATTTTGGGCTTAGATGCTTGTGGGTAATTTTGATGACTTTTTGGGATCACTCTACATAATCAGGATCATCATTGGATCAGTGGTCACTTTGGAGTCAAGAAAGGGCAGTTTACATTTAGGTTACATAAAACGTTAACACACGAACTTGTGTGCACAGTACTCTTCTTTTCAAATTAATCGCTGTTTGCTTTGCAAATTATCTGCCAAAGTTAAGGATTTCAAAATATGTACCACAGGTGCGATGAAAGTCGGGGCTCCGGGCAGCTACACAAATTACACAAGAAACATACCCCTACATGACCCGCAGACCCGCAGCGGAAAAACATATTCAAAACTAGTTTGTGGTAACTTAGTATTATAATCACGAACTTAAACTGCCTATTTTTGTAAGTATCGAAGGACATTTTTAGCATACAACCAGTGAAACCAAGTTTTGCCGATTTTTTTTTGTTTCGCCGTCATATGGTAATTATTTTGTTTTAAATAGTTGAAGAGGAGTGCGGAAATTACCATTTCGGTGAGTAAAAGATGAACACCTTAAAAAGCTGATCCACTTTGGTGTTTATGGTAAGAAATTTCGGTCATGTTCTGTGTGTGTAATGTAATCGGAGAGATTTTGAAAACAGAATAAAATAATAACTCGGATTAACATCAATCGATCAATTGTAAAGCTCGAATGCCTTTGTAGAAGAGCAAATTACACCATACTCAGTTTTAAAATTTCCATTTTACGCACTGAGCATGCGTGAGATTTGCTTTTCTCCTAAATCGATTGGGTATAATTTTTTGGGTTTGACGTCAAACTTAGCGTGCAATGTCAAATATCGTCCCTCCACACAATTAAACAAGATATTTTCAACGTAAATGTGACTAATTCGCACAGGTAGCAAGCTAATACGCGGGTTCGCGCGGGTTCGCGCAAGAGTTTTAATCCAGTCCCGATCATTGTACGAGAGAATCAAGCGAAGGTCTGTCGTATACTTCATTTTACCGTTTCTTTTTAGAAGAAGCAGAACATAGTTCACTTACATGTTATAGAAAGCGTACGCGCAGGAATAACGCCAACATTTTTGCAAAAGCAGTCTCAATAAGCTTTTACTAACTAGTAATGTTCGTACATGGCTCCATTTCATTCAAGTGAAATTCGCTGGACCTACCCTAAATGCAATGGGCGTGGGTGTGGGCGTGATTAAACATAGATAGCGTGGTTTATACCACAAGTCGACGGGTTTTTCTTGTATCAATTTGGAATGTTAATTTCAGGATCTATTATATGATACAAAATCAGCGATGAGGTAAATCGTGGAGGGCTGTCGAGCGAGTCAAGGACCTGATTTAGTGATTTCACTTTCATTATTTTACTTTATTTGCATAATACTATAGCATATTTTTAGGCCTAAACCATATAGCATCATTCAGGAACGCAGCTCTATGCAAGCGCAGAATACTGGTCAGTCCACATTTATAATAACCACTGCAGCCAGAATCACCTCCCCAAGTTTTTTATGGGTATAGACCGGGATAATAAGCTGCCAATCCCTTGCCCAGGGGAATTTCAAGCCAGCTTAATTTTTCCACGAGATCAGAAATAGACATTGCGGGTTCTCGAATTTGTACTGTTAAGGGAACAAATCAAAACTCGACCGGCGGTTGATAGCCGGTTCCGAGTGGTTTCCGGCGTGGTTCACATGGCTGGTTGATATCACAGTAATGAGATCAGTCATCCACGCAATGTATATCATCCAGTCATCCGCGCAAGTAATACAATTTTTCATGTGGAGCTATTTTCAAGTGGTTTCTATACATAATAATATAGCAGCATAGCTACATTTAGTGAAAGCGCTTAATTATGAATAATAATGGGGATAGAAAAATATATCCAATTAGTCGAAGATAATTAATATCAGTATCAATAATTTTGGAATATTACACATATCAATAATAATAATAAAAAATGTATCTAATATCAATAATCAATATTATTATCAAAAGTAGTAAAGTAGGAAGAATTGATTTTCCTTACCTGGAGTTGTTTTATGTTACTCATGCATTCTTGAATATTCGTATACCAATGACCTCTGACAACCGGACGGAATCGCCCGGAACCGGTGGTCAAGCGGTGGTCGAGTTTTGATTTTTTATTATTATTATTATTAGTCTAGCGCCTTACCAATTGAGCTAACTAACTGGACTGATACATATTGTTTAGTAACTCCATGGTATGATTGCCACTTCTAAAGTGGATAGAGCCCAAAAAAATGAGTTACAATAAAAAGTTCAGTTCGCCTCTAGAATATTTCGCGATTTCGTCATACGCCTGGCCATGGCCCCACGCCCGACAAACTTAGATTAAATATGTTTGCTCGTTTGTCGTCTACATAGTGGCGATGTAGTGAGGGTTGGCCCGGGGATCGGCGGCTCGAACAAACTGGTTCTTAGTATCTCTTACTTCCATGCTTACAGGAACGCTACTCGGATGATAGCAGTATCCCAACGGGATACGGTTCGTGTCCTTGAAGATAGCAGAAGGCTCAAGGGCAGTGGCTTTGTGCGGTGGATACGATGCATTTTATTGCATAGCTATAAAAGAAAATTTAACAGTGATAGGCGTTACGGTTTACAATCGTCTTTCAGGGTTACTTTGTTGTTACAGAACTATTTTTTGTCCAAATGCATCAAGTTTAGGCATATTGGTAGAGTTTAAGCATATTTTACAGCCTGATAATTCCACTTTCAAAATATGTTTCGCATTTTGGAATTAACATTTTGGTTAGTTAGTGAAAAATGTTCACCAAAATTAACCTTGCGGATTAGTGATACATGAGCGGCGGTGGGGATGTACATGGTCTCTGCAAGAACTGTACCCTCAAAAATTGTTTTTGTTTTTAGTATTTTAACTGCTGAACCAACCAAGATTGAATGCAAATGTACAACAAAACAGATTTTTGAATTTTGAAAATTATATGCTTCGCCTTGAAATTGACTTTTGCGATGACAGTTCATTTTGAATCATGTCCACGGATTCAATACATCAATCAATGCATTGGGTATTCAGTGGTCTCAGACATGAAGGGTTTAATGCACAGTATTTATGACTCGTTGACTTATAATTCCAGACTGAAGTGGTCAATTTTCAAAATACCAAAAATATATGGTATCTGTTTTATCACGGAATAACATACACTATTCCGTTCGATTTCGTTGTAGCATTACAAAAATTAAATTATACATTTTTTGAGGGTACAATTATTTCAGAAACACCCTCTCTGTACATTGTACAATCTCTAGGACTAAGTTTGTGGAGACAGGACATAATTTTGAAATTTTAGATAATATCATTGTCCAATTTTGGGACGGGAGAGCCAAACCGCAGTATGTGCGTTGCCTGTCTTCATGATAGTCTAGTCTCGTAAACCGTAATATAGGAATAGCCGCTAAAATAGCCGCAACCCATACTCCAATGTTGACACCAATAGCGACTTTACAAAAAACCGTGATTTCAGTGCGTGGCATACAGCAAAGTATCTATCAAACAACATAGCCGTTAAGCAGAACATCCCAACGAACTGATAAAGCCGTCGATAGCGTATATAATTTGGCACATAGCTTTACCAATTTTGGGCTCTATAATGCTAATCATATCTCAAATGAATGTTTGCTTATATTCATATTCAGCAATTATTATTAAGTAAATTATGTTTTAACTCTGGACATTTTTGATCCGTCGATTCACGTCATGCCTACTTAAAAATAAAAAATAAACATTTTTAATTCTGTATATGGAGAAAAAAAGCTAAGGTAATAAAAGTATACATTTTTGGACAGATTACCATAAGAATCCAATATTCAAAAATCTAGAATTGAAATTGATATAGAACACTCCATGAAGAAAATATTTTCTAAAATGTATACAAACTTCCAGTCCGGGATTCCGATGGATGAATTTACTTAGTTTTTCACAACCTGTTTCACCACTTCAGTCAATCATAACATAGCAATATTATCCATTTCATAAAAGTTCATAGTGTGCCCTGTAACAAATAAAATTACTTAATTAAATTTATGTACTAAGTCCCATTGTTATTGCTTGTAGTTGCTTCGTCCATAACGAAGCGAGATTTTATTAAATCACCCCGCTTATAATATTTCCAGTACACATTGTTTACTTAAAACATATCACCAGACTTTGCTGGAACTGTTTCACACGCAAACGTGCCTATTTCACAATTGACAGACGACCAATAAGTAAACAGAACATAAAGCAGCATTCTTTCGCATACTGCCAGTGTCACATTTTATTCATTTACACATGTATAGCGCTGGTGCGAGCAGTGATCAACAATACATAAATATTATATTGAATTTAAACTCTAGGGCTAGGCGCTAGCGATTAGCGATCACCTTTTGACCAATGTGTATTGTACTTTCCGGAGCGAGCATTAACGATTCATTTCATTGGTTGTCGCTGAATTGCCCATCGCCAACGATTTTACTTGACATTCAACTTTACAATTGGAAAATCGCATGTTTTCAATTTTACATTACACTATAATTCTTAAACTTGCAACACCAAGATATATAATACATTAAACAATTTATATAGTTTCATTATGTCTGTAAATGTTGTTAATGCAGCTTAATACTCGCAACGTGTCGTTTGTTTACGAGTACAATACCGTCACAGGCTCTCTAAGTCGCACACACCCCACCTCACATACCACACCCACACATTATACTAATGCACATCAGCAGCTGTTATCTCACTTCACCATTTCCCTCCACATTTGCATAACTAAAAATCTTATATAAATTGAGAACAACAAGTTTAAGATGAATTTCTCACTTTTCTTTCTTGTTCTATTTTCACAAAATAATCATTATAATAGTTAGTATGTTTAACTTGTTAAAGAGAGGCAAATGGTTTTAGTTTAATCTGGCAGTAAGACATTTTCAGATCGTGTGTACACGATTAGCCGTGCATTAACGCACGAATTACGTGTGAAAGCATATCTTTGTAAATAATCCGTGCCTTGGTTCGAATTAGATTTACAGTTGTCAATAATTCCCTGGTAGCTCAAAAAATTATGCAAAATCAATTGAAACCCAATCATATCATACGAGCCTGACTATATTTTTATGGGACTTGTTTTTGTCGTTTTCGGTAACGGCAAAATAACGACATATATATATATATATAATTATGGTTTCAATTGTGCAAATTAACACCAGTCCATATTATTATTATTATTATTATTATTATTATTATTATTATCATTATCATTATCATTATCATTATCATTATTATTATTATTATTATTATTATTATTATTATTATTATTATTATTATTATTACAAACAACCTGATATATGTAAGAAGTCAATTGTAATAAAAGCTTTCAATTAATATTGCAATGCTTCTTAGCGAATAAAGTACCAGCATAGTACACTATGGATTCATTGTATGTTTATTTATTTTTAGACATTTTGCAATGTTTGTATTACATATTTTCAATTTATTTCACCAGTACTATTGTAGGCAACTGAATAAGATTACAAGAGATGTGGCGATAGACACAAGGCGTTGTTTCTTTCGAAACTACGCTTGCACACATTCAAAGCAATCACAACCCTTTCTCGCTCTTACACACTTAACACACTACCACTGAACCACGCATCCCCTACATATTATAACGCACATGCACCAATGTACACCAATTTCAACACACCCCTATGCACACCCCCCACTCCCTACTTTCATCACAGTACACAAGAAATACACACAACCACAACCAGGCACTCTTTTACGTCGTACTTACGTTACCAACGAATGCAAGAATCGCAGTCTACCTCGCACACACATTCTTCATTTCTTCTCTCAATCCTCACAAACTATCACCTACAAGTAATATACAAAAAGATAAAATAATTCCAAATACCGAAAGAAAGATTTTGGTACCTTTATCGCCATTTTTGGTAATGTTCGTGACATGATGTCAATCGGTGGACACAATAAATTTAGTTTATATATTGCACTGGCAGACTTAAAAAATCAATGTTTATCAGTATGTATATATGAGAACATTTCTTACAACTTTACATACACAGATAATGTGATATTTTAGCAATGCTTATTATACAGCCTCAATATTTAAATTAACATTAAAGTAATAATACTGAATAGAGAATTTGCACATTTCAGAATCATTTAGGTTATTTGTTCCTTTGATTTTAAAAGTCTACAAACTTGACTATGTTTGTTCCATTTCAGATTCTTATCTTTTGCCGGATTATATTGTAGGGGTTATTTTGTGTTTAGGTATCCTTTACAATTACCGCTTGAAGCAGATTGTTCATTTGATTATTGAATTTAAGTGAATATGTTGTGATAGACATGCATCCAATGTGTCTGATGAAACACGGTGTATTTTTTCGGTGAATATTAAAAGTATAATAATACTAATAATGTAACCTTTCACAATCATATAGAGCTGAAGTTTGCAGACAGACACGTGATAAAAATTCGATTTTATCATGTTATAAATAGAAGCTTCTATCTACCATTAGAATGACTACAGTATGAAACAAAATGTGACAATACTTTGTTTGCGTTATATTGTTATTAAAGGTGTAATGAAGTACTCATTGGTGCCATTAAAGTGTGGATATCCGAGGAATTGTAATTTTTCCTAAAACAAAGTGACAGATGCACTGCATAGATTTATCCAATTTAAAGATGAAACTTTTAAAATTGCAGGAAAAGGGGACAATCACTGTCAGTATGAAGGTGTTTTTCGACAATGTGAAACGAAACTGTCTCCAGTAGATAAAATGATGGGTTTCTTTCGCGAAATTTAACCAAGTTGTTTGTTCGTTTTTACCTAACCATTAAATAGTTATACGAGTGGATATTCATAGTGGTAGATAAAACAATAAATGAGTTTAACCTCAACACTACACTATTTTTCGCTCACCTGAAACGTTTTTCAGTTTTCACTAGATCGACTATCGTCTTCGGCAGATGGTGATGCTGTGATGCTGATAACGTTCCAGGTGAGCGAAGTAGTGTTGAGGTTAAACTCTTTAATTACATTAAATAGTTGTAGATCAATTGACAGATTATTGTTAACGCTTAGAGCATAAGAAACTCTTCTGAAATGTGCAATACCTCTATTAAATATGAAATGTATCAGCCCAAGTTTGTTTAGTGTTAGGTCAGTATGGTTTCACCATTGTTTGGTTCGGGTGGGGCTTCCGACGCACACGTAATCGCTGTCATTTGAAACTGGTTTGTTTGTGTACAATCGTCGATATCATGTGGCAGTCTACCAAATTTTCCAACGGTTTTCTTGCCTTTCCCATTTCCTCCACTTTTCTGCCATTTACCATCAACTTTACAAACATCAGAATAACTCTTACCTCCACTACCACAAGTCCAAACTTTCTTGAAGCTCTTTTTGAAGTTGTCGCTCAGAAACGCGTACAAAAATGGGTTGGCACAAGAGTTCATGTAGCTTATGCACATGGTTATGTCACTTACAACCACACTGGTATCGGGAAGGTTTCTAGCGGCGTGACTGAAACTTAATGTTATTCGCCATACATAGAAAGGTGCCCAGCACAAGACGAATACACAGACCACGATCAGCACCATTCGATTTACTTTGCGAGATTTTTCAGACTTTTTTGTGCCAGTTTTCTCGCTCATAACTTTTAACCGAATCAAGATATTTGTGTAGCAGACAATGATGACAATAAGTGGTATAAGAAAACCAACAATGAAGAAGTACATGATAAAGAATATGCGCATTGTGGACGGGAGAGCCAACCCGCAGTATGTGCGTTTACTGTCTTCATCATAGTCTAGTCCCGTAAACCGTAATATAGGAATAGCCGCTAAAATAGCCGCAACCCATACTCCAATGTTGACACCAATAGCGACTGGCAAATTACGAAAAACCCGCGATTTCAGTGCGTGACATACAGCAACGTATCTATCAAACGACATAGCCGTTAAGCAGAAAATCCCTACGAACTGATTAAAGCCGTCGATAGCGTATATAATATGGCACATAGCTTTACCAAATTCCCACTCCCATTTCATAAAAGTGGCTATCCCCATGAAAAGCAGAGCGAACATAAAGATGAGATCAGCTAGTGCTAAGTTGAAAATATAACAATTTGTTACGGTTTTCATTTTGGAATACCTGAGAATCACGTAGATGACGGTGGAGTTTCCCAATGTACCCAACATACAGACAACTACGAAGAAAGTGCCAACGAAATAGATCATCCATGCTGCAGGATCAGGAATGTAACAGTTTGGTGAATATGGATCAAAGGAACAATTACTGGTGTCATTGTGATCCCAACCGCGATCATCTGAGAAATCATCTATCCCAGCCATTGGTATTATTTGTGATTCTATCAAGTATAGTAATACTTCTGTCCTCTTAACCAGCAACAAATGAATGAAATCTTTGGTTGCTCTCTGCGTAAAACGGCTTTATAGATTTGAGTTAAACATGCTGACATTGAAGTTTGAATAATTGCTCTAAATAAATTGTATCCCTCCTTTGCGTTTGAAGTCCGTAAACAACGTCCCTTCTAAGAGAAATTAAAACTGTCGATAAGACCTCTCTAACAAGAGTGTGACGATGCTACGATCCGTTCTTGTAGTTGACTTGTCAAACACTGAAAAGCAAACCGATCGAACTGCACTTGCCAATTATTTAAGAGCCGCCGTGAGCGCCGTACATGGCCCGCCAATTTTGTTGCAACAGTTTTGTTGCCACGGCTGCGGCAATGAGTAGTGGGCTTCAAACAGCTGACTGTCTCCTATTGGCTGTCTCTGGCAGAGTAAGTGACTCGGTTAGTAAACACAGTGTTATTGCACAGCGCCAAGACGAAAGGGAGACAGGGAAAGGATGTACATTATGGTGATGCAATACAGCGCCATCAAGAGCAAAAAACATTGACAATTTTGATAGATGATTTTTATGGAATAAGAATAAATCTATAAGATAAAACATATCTCTATATATCTGATATGACAAAAAAATTGCATCAAACGAATATAAATGATACTCATGTTTTGTAAAGTTACATAAGCAAGTCCGTGTTTTCCTGACAACTAACAAACATGGTTGTTTTCTTGGACTAGAAAATATGAATTATCTAATATAACCATGATAATGGTTTAGCATACGTTAAAAGTAGGGAGATGCATTAACACTTTTTAACAGTTTCTTTATCTTTCTTTTTTATTTAATTTCTGTATCAAAAATAATAGTAGTAATAATAATACTGCGCCAAAAAAACCTAAATTTGAAACTAAACTATATTTAAGGGATCTAGAATGAGCGTTTATGGCGTTTCGACAGTATTTTTTGTGGGACATGAGAGCACCTCAGACGTATCGAATTGCATTCTGAATACGAAGCATGTCTTTCTGATATCAAATAATTTTCATTTTTGAAACTCACGATATAATACAAATTTTATGACAAATTATTAAAATTTGATATTTTTCAAATTTTTGATATATAACAGTCCTCGAAATAAATTTAATAAATCTAATGATATATTCTTAAAGTGTATGTAGCTGGGAGGAAAAGCCGACGATCAATTGAAAATTTTGACCTTTTATATTGAAGATATGGATTTTTTTTCCCAAAAATACCTATTTTTTTTGGGTGTCTTGGGAAAAAAAATCCATATCTTCAATACGAAAGGTCAAAATTTTCAATTGATCGTCGGCTTTTCATCCCACCTACATACACTTTGAGTATAAATCATCAGATTTATAAAGTTTACTTCAAGTACTGTTAAATATCAAAAATATCAATTTTAATGATTTGCCATAAAATGTGTATTACATTGCGAATTTCAAAAATCTAAATTATTTGATATCAGAAGGACATTCTTCGTATTCAGAATGCAATTCGATATGTCTGATGTGCTCTAATATCCCACAATAAATACTGTCCAAACGTTCACAGCCCTTAAGTAAATTCATTTTTTAATAGATACACTGTCTAATCCTGCACATTATGACACCCCATTGAATCCAGTGTGACCTCAAGAAGTAAAGTTACAAGCATTAGATTAGACAAAGGTCCAGTTTTAAAAGTTACAAACTGCCCTATTCAAAAATTCACGGACTAGACTTCTGGTTTGAGGGTGGTGAATGGCTAATTTATGCGCGCCTTTTTTTTTTAGATTTTAAATTTAAAACAAAAGGAACAAAAGAACTGGAAAATAAAATAAAAGTTGTGAAAAGTACAGAGAAGAAAAATGAAATAAAAACTTACTGCTTTGAATAAAGCTTGCTGAAGAAACTGTGTTGTCTCTTTTTTTGCGCTTGTTGAAATCTTTTCACCTTGTATAATCAAATGCTTGTAACTTCACCTCTTGAGGTCACATTGGATTCAATGGGGTGTCACAATGTGCAGAATTAGATAATGCATCAATTTAAAAAATGAATTTACCTAAATATGGTTTAGTTTTAAATTTAAGTATGGTACAGTTTTAAAATTAGAATTTATTTTCCAAGTGTAAGGATACTTTTTTGGCGCAGTATATAATACTTTAGGGGTATGTAGTACTATTACACTTCATAAATATTCATGAGCAAGTCATGCCACTTAATATTGGTCAATTGCAAATGACACGACCTATTTACCTTGCGATAGTTTTCATAGTATCTACAAGACAGCATCATCCCCTTAGTCATAGTTCAGTGTAATAAAACAAATACTACATGGCTTATATCGGGGAAATAAGGCACGAATTTATCCCTCGGTACAGGCTACGCATCTATCACTGATATACCCGTAGCCAGTACCGAGGGAAAAATAATCTGCCCTATTTTCCTTCTTACCGTGTAGTATTTGCATACTACGTTCATGTCAACCTCGTTGCATTTCATTGCAGCATCTGAAATAGTTGATTACATGGAATGACATGAATCTGAAATCCCCATATACTTGAAACTGGGTCAGGATACATGAAGGGGACTATCAGGGATCAGTCAAGGATCAACACAATCTGTAACTTTCTGAAGTTGCTTAAAAATTATTGATATCACGGGGAAAATATTTTCTTTTCAGAAATAGCAACAAATTATGAAGAAAATCCATTTTGATCGCCATTGGATTTCTAGTAGGGACTAGCTACTTTATATCAGTAATGTAGTTTGGGATTGACGGATCTGTGCATTTTTTAAATTTCGAGTTTTGTGGATAACGGCTTACAGATTAACTTTGGCTTAGTGATTTTCATGTAGCTCAAAGAGCTTGTTTTACTATTTACCAATGTTGTCTGGTAATCAACACAAAACTACAGGTTGTAACAAAAAAATATTATACAATTTATAAAATAGTATTAGGCAGACATCTCACTTATTGATTGTATTGAGTTTACTTGGTCGTCAAGAATCATGAATGTGTCACATTGTCCATGTTTTTAAATGTTACTTGGGACCAATACAAAACGACCACATTCTGAAAGTAATGCTGTCGTACCAGACATGATCGAGTCGGCAACTTGTGAAACCGCCCGGCCGTATGGCATTTTCCAATATACTCGGTTAGTTTTGTGGGGTTCATTATCGAACCCCAACGTTTTTAGCTTGTATTTATATTATTTATCAACATAGGCCTATTTGTTTGTGATATTTCAAGCGTTTTAAAATTTCAAAATAATCCCGTTCAATTACACGGTTGACGATGAAAATTTACTGAATTTAGAGAATGCAATGCGGCCACCACCTGCCCGGGACTGCTACTGGACACGAACTTACCGCATTCTCAAAGCATGTGGTAAGTTTGTGGTTATTGGGAATGCAGTCGGTTTGTCTTATTATCATTCGCTGTAGAAGTAGTAATGTAACATGATTAATTACCATAGCGATATGTGAAAACAATTTTTGAATGTATTGCCCTGGACTAGACTTAACTAGATTCCCTCATTTCAAATATATAGTTTTGGTTTCTCTATTGTTCAGAAACCAAAAATCAAGGGATTAAAATGTGGAGATGAACTGGTATGCAATCATAACACTATTGTGCTGGGAGGACACAAGAGGGTATATATAATCAAAAGTATAAAGGCCTATAACCATACGTATATAATAGCCTATTGTGCTAACATTTTCATAATCGATATCTATCAACGCGGACGACTTTTGATGCTCTCTGCCGTAGATGGCACACTTCCATGACACCAAAAAATTACACCCAAGTTATGCATATACATCATGTGCATATATTGAGGGGTGGGGGTGGGGGTGTTTTGTTTATTTGTCTGAAATATAAACGATGCATGATGATGTAGATGATTTGATTATGAATTAGATTATTCCCCGGAAAGCACAACCCATACCTCTTACCTATGTTCCCTCCGCCACCTATATATAACCTCCTCCTCCCCCTCCCCACACTCGATATCGACTCTTCCCTATTATTCCACTCCACTCTTGAGCCCCCTCTCCCCCTCCTTCCCTTCCCACTTCCAATGCTCTCTCCCCTCTGTTTCTCTTTCTCCCTTACCCTTACCCCCTCCCCCTCACACACACATAGGCCTACCCTCTTTCCCTGGCGATCTCTTCTATCTCTCTCTCTCTCTATTCTCCAATAAATAAATTGAATAAAAGTTAGTTTAAACCAGCTTTCTATGATATTGATCTTCCGTCATGCGACATGCACATAAATAGAGTTGTGTATAATAGTGTTTATAACACTGAAGTCATAATCTGTCAAGTGCCTATTGTAATGTCTGTGGAAATATTTCGATGGTCTATATATTTTCACAGTGAAATCAGCTTAGGCTAATTCGTAGTCTCAAGTCAATGCTTTCAAACTAAATCAATGCTTTCAAATGTAGACTGCTTTGTTCGACTTCTCTGCTCGTGAATATTGCACTGCGAAATTTAAACATTTCTTTTGTATACTTAGAGTAGGTATCTTCAAATCAAATAATTTTACGATCCACACCACTTATAAGAAACTGAAACCAAAACCGAAACTGACTGACACAAATGTTCGGTTTTAAACAAAAGGTAGAAACAATGAGTTCGATATCTTATGATTCAAGTGGTTAGGCAGGACAATAGGAAACCACGTGACCAAAACCAAAACCAAAACTAAAACTATATATTTGAAATGAGGCACTGTAACTCTGCATTGATTATCAATGAATAGGCAAACCGCATAAAGAAATGGATCGTAATTCTATGAAAATTTCACATCATGTAGAGGTCATGTACGTTTCACTCGCACCTGTACAATTAGTGTCTTTGAAAAAAGCGGTATTGTATTCAATCTATGATTGCACACATACACAGATACCCAGGTGATGAATGCAGCCTACTTATTGTGAAGGACAATACATTCAAAAATGTTTTCAACAGTTGCTGTGGTCATTAATCCTGAAAACGTTGAATTGGATACCAATTCAAACATACATAAAAGAACAATGTTATCTTATACCGTTATTGAAGACCGACCAAAACAGCAGCATTCTAAGGATACAATGTTGGAGATTCAGCATTAAGCTAACGCATTCTAAAAGGAGCCTTACCGTTACTTGAGTAAAGCTACCGTATTCTAAAAGGAGCCTTACCGTTACTTGAGTAAAGCTACCGTATTCTAAAAGGAGCCTTACCGTTACTTGAGTAAAGCTACCGTATTCTAAAAGGAGCCTTACCGTTACTTGAGTAAAGCTACCGTATTCTAAAAGGAGCCTTACCGTTACTTGAGTAAAGCTACCGTATTCTAAAAGGAGCCTTACCGTTACTTGAGTAAAGCTACCGTATTCTAAAAGGAGCCTTACCGTTACTTGAGTAAAGCTACCGTATTCTAAAAGGAGCCTTACCGTTACTTGAGTAAAGCTACCGTATTCTAAAAGGAGCCTTACCGTTACTTGAGTAAAGCTACCGTATTCTAAAAGGAGCCTTACCGTTACTTGAGTAAAGCTACCGTATTCTAAAAGGAGCCTTACCGTTACTTGAGTAAAGCTACCGTATTCTAAAAGGGGCCTTACCGTTACTTGAGTAAAGCTACCGTATTCTAAAAGGAGCCTTACCGTTACTTGAGTAAAGCTACCGTATTCTAAAAGGAGCCTTACCGTTACTTGAGTAAAGCTACCGTATTCTAACAGTACAATATTGTCTTACCGTTACTGGAGACAAGATTAACACAAAACTTCCGCATTCTAAAAGCATCCGTTGTCGTACAGTTATTGGGGATCAACACAAAGCTAAAGCATTCTAGCACAAGCCTAACCGACTGCAACACAAAAATGTTAGAGTTACCGTTACTGACATCATCACAAAATACATATTGTACTCGTCAAAACTCACCTTCGGCTAATTTGTTTAAAATAGAAAAATGTTCCCTTTGATTGAACCTTTATTTTCTTCTTCTTTCATACATTTTTCATTGGTGTAAAAACAAACAAAAATTTCTTACGTACACATATAAATATTACTCACCCCTCCCCCTTTTTCGTACGTTTTTCACATCAACAGAGAGATTGGTATGCTTTAATGTTTTCATTGCGGTTTTTAATATTTATATTTATAGAGGGCACGGTGGCTCAGTGGTTACGGCCTTGGACTCATAATCTGAGAGCTTGTTCGACGTGTGTGGGTTCGATTCCCCGTCCCACCACCGTGTTGCGCCCTTGGGCAAGGCGCTTTGTCTCGCTTGCCTCACCCCACCCAGGTGCACTGGGAAGCTAATAGGGGTAGTCACAGTCGTTGTACTGATGGACCTGCGCCACTTGTAGGCTGCAAACGTGGTTCCGACATATTCTAATGACGGCGGAATAAATGTAAAGCGCTTTGAAGCTGTTTACGGCATAAAGCGCTATATAAATATCTACATATATTTAATATTCAAATGCCCACTCTCATTGGTGCCCAAGGAGGTCCCTATGGATTCAACCTATTAATCTCTTTAACGCGTCATGTGTTATATTTTTGTGTGTGTTTTGAAATAAACGGCTTGAAGTGTCGGTCAATTACACTGAAACCCCAAATATTGGATCCATAAGGACCACTCCTTGACCATTTAAAAGTGGTCAAGAAGTGTTCCCTATAGACCCAAATTTGAAGTGTTAACGTACGGTCCTAGTGTTAGTGGTCGACATTAGTGAATATCAATTTACAGGAACAGACCATCATTGACTTAGATTGTGCAGGAATTATGAATCAAACAAACTGTCTTGAGGTAAAATAAATTGGATAAATGAAAACATCTGACAAAAAATGTATGTATCGTAGCTCTCGATGGACGCTGCCATGTTTCTTCCCGATGGTCGATGATGATGATGTAACTTAGGCTCTTCGCAGTCCCAGTTGAACTCGTACGAGCGTACTCAACTAGTGTTGTAAAACACTATAGTGCCGAATAATTGTGAACAATTCATCGGCCGTTCTAATTCGTAAATTGAGAAATATATTTGATAATAAATGATGATCATTGTAACATTTTCAACTTTTATGGTAATTTATGACATTGGTAATCAATTTATTCTGCCTGTCGTGATCAGAAAAGAATAAACTAATTTTTTTTTAAATATTGCACACCAAGTACTAGCAACACTGTGTAAACGACAAAATAATGATACTGGCAGTGACGTCACTAAAAGCTTCAATATGGCAGCTTCCTTGCATAATACCAGGATCGTATTCTGATCCCGATCGTTAAACTTCTAATTAGCATACTTTGGGATACCTCCATATTTGGGTTTACCTTATCAATTATTGATGTACGTTGTTTTCGCCGTAACGTTGGGCAAGTAGGGCTTGTCACTTGTCCGATATGAAATACGGCAAGCATTTGCACCTTTCTCTCCATTAATGTTATATCGTGAAATACCATATAGCTGAAGTGTTCGTTTTTTATATTAGGAAAATATTTCTGCCGATGACACAACGGCTAAATATGCTGTATTAATTCTGGAAAGGGTCCGGCGATTTGTCTACCATTTTTATTTTTCAGATGACTTGACACTTTTGAGGTCATTTAGTAGACTTGCTTACCAGTCGTTTTCGTTATCCTAACTACAGTTTGCATATTGAAAAGTGAACTTCGACGTACGTGGTGCGAAAATTCTTGCCGTACCTTTTTTGATTCATTTGCATGCATGTTTCAGCCGGAACGGTTACGTTTGCGGTAAAAGTAAAAGTAATACCCTTCATTAAAACAATGTTACAACATTTTTTCTTCGCTTTGAGATTGAAGGCAAAGCTTCCGTGCCTCGAGGCCGAGGGAGAAAACACATCCAGAACTGTCAAAGCCCTAGCACCACCCTTGATATTTGCTCAAGAGAAACCCTCTGCAGAATAACCCATGCCTTATATTCTTATACTTCATACTATCAAAAAGCATGTTTTACCGAGAACAATTTTCAACACAGGATATTAAACAATCTTTGCATAACTGATCAAGAACCAAAATACCACATTATGTAACCGACTAGACCTATCCATTGCATCCGTCCCCGGGCATCAGTCCCGTTGAAGTATGTTACTATAATTGTTCCCGATTGAGGTCGTTTCCATTACCTTAACGTTGATGGCGTCGTCGCGTCTGTCAAATAGTAACCATTTAGGGACGCACCATTAGATATTATCAGGGGGGCTAGGGAGTTAGGGTCAGGCAGATATTTTTTTGCCGCCGAAGTTGTCTTTTTTAAATTCTAATGTATACCTATAGCGCTGGGTAGGGAATTTGGTTTTTTTACCCATCAGTGAGGCAATTTCCTTTTTTACTAATCAGTGAGGCAATTTTGTTTTTCTCATCAGTAAGGCAATTGTTTTTTCAAACAACTCCCTAGCCCCTCCCCCGATAATATCTAATGGTGCGTCCCTTAATATAGCAGCAACACTCCATTTGGCGCTCACTCTGTTTACCCTATTCTGTGTCATTGTTTTTCAGATATTACAATTTACGGCATCGACATGAATACAAGATTATGAGAGACTGCGATTTCTTACGTGTAAATCTGTTGAGCTAGTGTTATACTAGATTGCTGAGCGATTGCGATGTACCGCTTGGAAAGCCATGGGAAATCGGTGCATTTAGCGATGCATCGCTCTTCGCTTTTGCTTTTATACTAATAACGGTGATCGCGATTGCAGACGACAACTAGAATATTCAAAAGGCAGAAAAATAGATTTTTAGAACATCCATCAGTTTCCTTTGCTGTCAATAATTATTGCTTTGAATTAATTCATATCCGAAAGTTTTTGAAACGATTTGTTGATGCAATCATGCGCATTCATATGCATTCATATTTCTTCAACTCGCTTAAACGACGTCGATTGATCAGTTCTACGATCTAAAAACGAAATTGAACATTGAGCATGCGTGAGAATCATTCTGCTTCATAACGATCGCGTATTAATTCAGCTTCATTCAGGATCGGATAGCGACGTTTGTACAGTTGTGGGGCCTGACAGCACATAAGACACACCAACATATAAAAAGGTTTGACTACAAAAACGATTCTCTTATAAATGCATCTACGCACAGTTTCCACCTCGATACACCCGAGCACACAGATATTTTCCCAAGCACAGCGAGTCTAGCCTCTACGCAATCTGTGTTTATACGGTTGAGTGCATAGCATCATAGGAAATATGTGAGATTTAGTGGAAAATAGGCATCTGTGATTGGGTTTTGTGAAACCCTGAAGTATTTCGTGATCCTAGCATTCTCTTTTTATGACAATTTTCAGTAGATATCCACTAAAAAGCTTAGTCCCAAAATTTCAGTTGATTCCGATTTTGCGTTTGCGAGTTATGCATGATTATGTGCATTGCACTGCTCCATAGACAATGTGTTGTAATTTAGTTCTGGTGTACAAGAACGTAATTCAAATTGCACGATATTTTTGCTAAACGAATTAATCTGCAAGAATTTTTTTGTAAATAAACATTATGTAGCCAGGGGTTTCCAGTGGTATGAGAAAAGTGGGGGGATGATGCTGTGGATCACGAAATGCCCTTTTAACTACAACATTCTAAAATTCTAAAAAGAATTTTTTGGCCAGCCGAAATGGAGGTTAAGCAATTTTTGGCACATGCTACATCAACTTGCAGGTCAAACTGGTGAGCAACACCGGGCGGCAGTTGAAGATGGTAGAGATGTTTGCTAACTTCCTGTCTGTTGGGACATCACCAGTTCTTATGGACTGGGTGAATATATGAAAGTATAGGGGACAACGTAGAAGCAAATGTCTTTAGCATCCACGTAGAAACCTGATTTGGTCCACCGCTTTCTTCGGATTTAGAGCAGTAAGTAGTCTTTCAATCCCAGTTGTAATCTTAATGACATCGTATCATGCTTACTTGGCCCTTTACTTGGCAAATGGGATGTACTTTCAAATGTGAAAACTGAACGGTTTTGTTCAGATAGGACATCAGCCTTTTGTTTAGTTTGGCTCACTAATCTGTTTTTGTACAGCAGAGGTGGAATACTAATTTTGTCCATTTTCAAGGACGTAACTTCATAATTTCTTGGCTGGATTACCTGTATCTTCTTTAAAGACGCCTTCGATATATTCATCATGGGCATGTTTTAAGGCTGTATCAACTTCATAAGTTCTTATAATCAGCAAGGTCAATCAAATTTGGGGACCCTTCTCATTTGGTTAAATCCGGCCCTGCCAGCCAGTGAGCTGAAGAATGTGTCAAATCGGACTCGAACTCTTTGAAAGTACATAAAGATTCTGTTTCTCGTGATGAAATTAACATGTGAAGACCTGAGCGCAAGAAGACCGTAAGTCCACTTGCCCCCTCAACATGTATACACTTAAGTTACATATAGTTTCTTAGGGTTTTGTAATGTTTAATACATGTTCCAGGATGAAAACATCATGAAAGGTTGTGAACGATTTGTTTTGGCCCCTGAACATGTATAAAACATTACCAAACTATACGAAACTATACGCAACTTGAGTGTATACATAATGAGGGGCCAAGTGGACTTACGGTCTTCTTGCGCTCAGGTCTTCATGTACTCTTAAAGGGGACAACTCAATATTACGCACGAGACATATTTGAATGAAATGATTCTAGGAAAGAAACGAGATTTTTCACCATCCCTCCAGGGTTCATCAACCATAAATGGGCTTCAATACTCTGCACGTCACTTTTCCGTAGCTTGAATTATTTTGACATTCCTGGTTGTCATCGTCGAAAATACTGCCATGCCTCCCTCCCTCTAAATGCATGTAAACACCTCTTTATGCCTATCTATACCTTGCGCTCATATGTAGTTGTAAAAATGAACGGAATTCCAGCAGAATTCATGCAGGTTGAAAGCCTATTTACCCAAACAAACGCATTGTTCCCGATAAAACTCTCTCCTGTGATTGCTATTACAAGTTCAATGGCATTCAGTAAATTGAATGGTAAATGGCACAGGAAGAATGAAAGGCCATCAATAACCAGCATCCACACTACTTGATTTCTCGCCTGTCTATTTTGGTCAGTAGTGCCGTTAGATTGTGTGGTACTCAGTCGGTTGCTAAGACTGCAGATGATGCGCCAGTACATTATTGTGTTTCCTATCATAGCTAATGGAAACGCTATACATTATTGTATTGAAGTATTTTGACACGCTCATCGAAAGCTCCGCAATATTCCAGCGTTATTGGGAAAAAATTGATATTCCCTGTAAACTGGCAAGAGAACACAAAACAGATATCAATTTTGAAAATCCCAACGTTACGCACGCTGCAAGTAAAACAGATATTATCCAGTTTAAGACAATAGGTTTTAGAGTATGTGTTTGTCCTTTGAAAGTAGGAACCCGGGCTACGTACACCAAATTTTCAATATACACAATAATTACACTTATTGTTATTTTTTCCGTTCTGCTCAGCCTACACATCTCTGGTTTGAGTCATGAAAGAAGTTTTATTTATCTTTCAACAACAGGAGGTGAATTCGCAGAAGTTCGTTGAAGAAATCCAACTTTTGTTTCATTTGTAATCATCTGTCGATCATTGGCATTCGGATTGAAAGAGAAACGTCGAGAAAGAGATGTAAATATCAATTTTAAACACATCGTCGTGCGCGAATATACTAAAGTACTAAAAGAAGCATAGTCTCGTTACCAGATTATGTTAAAACTTTATTGACACGACATATCTAATAAAATATAATTTAAATATATCAATATATAAAGACAAAATGTAATTCAAACATTTAATATCACAAAATGCCACTTTAAAGTTAAATCATGTTTAATTTAGCACCTTCATGCGTCCATGGTCATAATATTGTTATAATGATTGGGTGGCATCTTGTATTAACATGTCACTATAATAACTATTGTCTCTCAGCAGGTATGAATGTGTTAACCTAGTTGTAAGCAAAATAATGGCATGGAAAGCCCCCCCCCCCCAACCAGCAGTGCCTGATTTACATTTTTAAGGCCCCTGGACCTCAGTATCCACGTGTTAACCCCTCACACAACCCTATCCCTGTAACTTATTTCTCATTAAAAACCAGTGATTCATTAAAGTTTTCCACTTTTCCTTTTTCATAAATTATTCATTCGTTTTATCTTTTGAAATTTAGGGCACCTTGGATCTTAGCCCTTGGACCCGGGCCCATCCTCCCCTGTAATAAATCCGGCCCTGCCAACCAATAAGCTGAAGGACGTGTCAAATATGACTCGTTGAAAGTGCAATATATATTCTGCTACTCGATGAAAATAATATGTGCTCTTGAAAGGACAAATCTATATTACGCACGAGACATGCTTGAATCACACCTCCCAACGCCATACATAAATTCGCCTAGCCCCATTTTCCTAAAATCAAATTTTCAAAAAGGAAACTTGGCAGAGGAGGACCTCGAACCCATGCCGCACCTTGCTGCTATCGTGGTTATCGAACTTATAATGCCAGTATACTACCCGTGTACCAAAGCGCTAGACCACTCGCCCATCGATTAAGTATCCATCTTGAAATTTGAAGTTCTTTACATAACTTCAACATACCGGGTATAGAACTAATAATATTACATTAAGCAAAGACAGAAAACGTACCACATTTTACCTGCTTAAAAACATTAATGGGTATTATAGCGTTAGCTACTAGTGTAATGTTGATAATTATGTGCTTCTAACGAGAGAAAATACGAGGGCCTCTATTATACAGACAGTACACAATACTGTGATCGATTTTAACGGTTTATCCTTAGTGTGTTAGTGTAAGAGAGCACGAAATACTAATATGATTAGAGTTATGGTTAGGGTTAGGGTTAGGATTAGAGTTGGGATTAGTTTGGTATTCTCTTACACGACGGATACACCATTTTGACTTTGCTGCACGTGGTATCGTTTGTAAGCTAGGGAGCCTATTATTTTTCTTGTAAGACGCACTGTGTTTTTACAATTTATTTTCAGAAAATAAAAGATTTTTACATAATAGATTTGTCACCATCTTTTCAGTCTTCATTACACTAAATTCATAAAATATTTTGGCGTATATGAAATTAAAATAAAATACTCTGCCTTCTATTAAAACCACGTCAAATGTGCCACGATTGTCTATCACCAATCGTTATGAAGTACAATATTATTCTTTTATACATAGGATGCATTGAAAATCCTTCCACTCGGCTATTTCAAAACAGATAATCAAGCTTCCTTAGCATGTGCAATGAATTAGCATTAAAATGAATCTTATTCTAAAAGCATTTCAGAAACATTTTGATTTTGGCGTATACTGCTGTGTGTTTGAATGGAATGATTCTAGGAAAGGAACGAGATTTTCCACCATCCCTGCGGGGTTACTCGTCAACTATAAAATGGGCTCATCTTTAATGCTCCGTTACAGATGCGATTCTTCCGTAGCTTGAATTATTTTGCCATTCCTGGTCGTCATCGTTGAAAATACTTCCATACTGCCCTCCCTTTTAATGAATCTAAACGCGTCTTTATATGCCCGTCTATACCTCGCGTTCATAGTTGTAAAAATGAACGGATTTGCTGCAGAATTCATGTAGGTTGAAAGCCTACCTACCCATACAAACACCCGAGACGTATTTTCTGCGATATAAATCTCCCTTGTGATTACTGTTAAAAGTTCAACACTATTCAGTAAATTGAATGGTAAATGGCACAGGAAAAATACCAGGCCATTAATAACCAGCATCCACGCTACTTGATTTCTCGCCTGTCTATTTTGGTCAGTAGTGCCGTTAGATTGTGTGGTACTCAGTCGGTTGCTAAGACTGCTGATGATGCGCCAGTACATTATTGTGTTTCCTATCAAAGCTAATGGAAATGCTATTAACTGTATCCACGAAATATTCTTGACACGCTCATCAAAAGCTCCACAATATTCCAGCGTTGTTGGAAAAGTTTGATATTCCAAATAATCTGGCCAAAGAATACAAACAGACATTAGTTTTGAAAATCCCACTGTTACGCATGCTGCAAGTACAATAGATATTATCCAATTTAAGACAATAAGGTTAAGAGTATGCTTCCGTCCTTTGAATGTTCGATGTTTAACTGGGATACATAAAGCAAAGTATCTTTCTAGAGATACTAATGTTATAAGCCCCATAGATCCAAAGTATGTTATATATACAGTCATCGTGTAGCAGATACATCCGAACGAAGTCTCGAACACACTATCCCCTGAAATCGGCGAATCTAAAAATGCTAGCATCTTTTCTAATATGGCGACAGAGAGGAAGCAAATATCTGATATTGCTAAGTGTGCCAAGTAATAATTAGTTGTAGTCCGCATGTAGGATACGCGGAAGATGACAAAAAGAAATGCTAAATTGGCTAATACTCCTACACCGAGTACGCAAGGCATGGCAATTCCGATTATGATTTTCTCTTGAGTAGTATACAAAGCCATATTAGCGGTATTTTCATTGGAATAATTAACAGTAAGCATCTTTTCGGAATCACAGAGTGTTTTATTGATATCTGTCTCCATTGTGTCGTTTATCATCATGTCAATATTACAAGAAGTATACTCACAAATGATTCGTACGAATAGACATTTGACGTTGCAGTAGAAGTAAATGTTCAAGTTGATGATAACCAATCCCTTTGTGCCTCTTCCAGGATTACGGCGCCACAAATATAAATCACCAAATATTATGTAATGTGTTACAATTGAACAGCGGAATCGCTAAAGAAGTATTATTTCATTGTTCCTTTTCAAGTTAATGACTGCTACGTACTTTTAGTTTTGATTTTGGTCACGTGGTTTTCCATTGTTTTAGTTAAGCTTTCATAAACTGTTCTTATCCAAACTATTGCTCCAACTGAAAAGTCGACGAAAGTATTTTCGGTTTCATTTTGGTTTCCTATGTAATCATCTGACGTCAAATCTAGGTTTGAATGTGTGTTCATGATCAGGCGTTCTTACTGTGGAATTAATAAAGAGGTGTGATTCGCAATTGGTGTTTTATGTAGATGTGTATCATCGATGTTGAATTGACTCTCGTTACCTAATCACATTGAAATAACAGAACACATCTCACAAAGATTGAACTCTGAGATCCAACTATTGAATCTATTTATGTCGACTACAGTACCTTTCTCAACCTTTTGGCTCACGTTTTCTACAGCTTTTTAATTCATTGTTAACAGGAATCTCGTGATTGTTCCATTTTGAATAGGGAATTCATAACCGAAGTTGATATGATACTGCTCACATTGGTTAAGTCACTTTTGACGATAAATTGACGTACCACACGCTGCACCGCTACGAATTAACCATATCACTGTAATAACAAAAACAACAAAATGATTATTATTATAATTATAATAAATTATTGCTAACCGCCGCAAGGTGCTGAAACAAGAGCAAATGCAATACACTAGCTGCGATAGAAAGCAGCTCATTAAATCGTCATGTTCCTGCTTTCGTTCGTTCATAACAACTGTCACAAATTACTTTTCAAACGTTTTCAACAAATCAATTACCAATTTTCACGAGACTTGATTATGTCGGTAGTGTTGAGGAGTAAGTGTTGCTCATGCTGTATGTCATCATCAAATGCGCATATTAAGTAGCTCATTTGCATTTTTGTTTTTAGTGTTCTCACCAAACACATGGATTCCACGGCAAAGTTTATTTTACCACGCCCTATACAGTATCTACGCAACCTCAATATATTACTGTTTTCGTAGCATTGCTGCATAACTGATATGTTTGCGATAATAACCAGTTCCCCAAATACTTACGATGCACTACCCTGGTCAGATAGAGCGCACAATTTACTACTCCCTGAACGTACGGCAATGATGCACGCGTGACTCTTCATCTGTCTTTTTGAGAAATATTTCCACATTTCACAAATCACCGATTAGCAATTGTGTTACCTGCTTCCTATGATTGGTGTCACGGCACACACACTGACATTCATATAAAAATAGTCCAATTTTATAACGAGCGTGCTTTTATACCTCACTCCCTAGTTGTGTCTCCGCGAAGTAACTACTTTATCACCATTATCAAATCGTTGATGCTCGAATAGCTTTAAAGAAGAAATTCAGCCGTAAGTGAATCGTGAAAATAACAGATTTTCCAACAACAAAATACATCGAACCATATACTGGAAAAGGTAGTTTTTTCCGATACCTACACTGACTCAATACAACTAGAAGTACGTCGCGATTTATCTAATGAATCTACACATCGTGAAAATGTATTAAATCATGGGCTGAAAAGATTTGAATATGACGATGGTAATTGATTCTAATGTTTAGAGAGCAAGCCATTTCCGTGCGATTCATTGATTCAAAAGTCAATTCCTGCACTTGTTTAAACTGATTATGTTGACTTTGTGGAATTAAATACCCTAATCAATTAATCGGTTAACGGAATATGCACAACATACATGTAATATTGCGATTAATTAATTATTGCATATAAGAATGTGAATACCCTCAAGATTTTTCCATATCTCCGAGATATTAATTTTTTAATATCAAGGGAAATTCAAATTAAATGGGTTGTCAATAGGATTTTTCAGTGAGTGAATGATTTGACAGAACAGTTCAAGAGCGTATTGACTATAATTGTAGAGACATCATTCAATCTAAATTAGATTTACTGTATACAGAGTGTCCCAAGTCTCAATACCTTTTTGAACCGTCACATCAATCACAAGGATTGCCCGAGGGGAAATCAAAATCCCTACGGTACGTATTTGAAAAGAGTACATTCATGCAATTATTTTGATACCAAACATATCCCTATACCCTATTACAACATACAAGACTACACAAAAGTACACAAGAAATGCAACATATCATACTAGTAAGAAAAGAATATCCAATCTTACAAGGGGTATATGCAAACAGCGCTTTCACCCCTGGCTCCGGTCATACTGATGATGAAGCACCAAATGAAGATTAAATTTGACTTTGTATCTTAAGCATATGCCTAGACTTTGAATGCAACACTTTTAATGGAAAACAACTGAATGTTTTGCTTGGGCTTGTAGTTACAGTAAGAATAACGGCACTTATGTTCAATGTTGACCTCCCCGTCTTTCCTCATCTACCTGTACGGCCATTTATATTGAGGGTTATGTCCTGATAGTACTGGTGGATTGATGTATGCAATATTACACAACTTCAGAAGATAACTTTTACTGACTTTATTTCAAAGTATAAGTACACATTTCTTGACATATTATCATCTTGATTTGAATTGAATGGGGAACTTGGTCTAAATGTTGCGAGGAGGTAGGCCTATACTTGGGAGCCAGTGATGTGCTGTAAACTTATTGTATAGTTTTGTGTGTAATATGCCAAAATCGCTACCTTTTCATTTTGTGGTACTGAATAGTGTTAATACTATTCATTAGCCGAATTCCAAATGTATATTGCATATAGTTTTATATTTCTTTCCATTGGTCTCTCTTTTATCGTTCAATCGTTTCCTCTCTGTATTACTACTCAACTCTCCGTTTCTGCTCTGCTCACAGTTTCTTTTCTCTTCCACTCCTTTATTCTCTTCTCTTCCCTCAACAACTTTCCTGTTTTTCCCCCTACTACTCACATAAAGAAAGTCTGCACGTATGTAACCCATCCTACACCAAAACCTGATCCTGTTGTAACAATTTGATTGATAAGATGGTGTGCAGAATCTTGTTAGCTTTAATTTGACACTAAATATATTACCAAACACTGATTGATACCAGTATATGAAATTTGGTGCATTTGTAAAAGTTGCAAATTAAATAAACGGACCACGCGGATCTGTAGAGGTGAATGGCAGAGCGCAAAACAACCGCTAGGTCATATCGATCGCATCAGGCCCTAGTATTATTCAATAAAGCATTGTAACAATCCATGCGTTTTAAATTAACAATTGAATAAAGTGCACATTTGGGATAGTCGACAGGAACCAATCGTAGACAAGCAAGCTTGGCCATATTGCCACGCTAAGCAATTTCGACCGCGTCCAACGTTTTGATTTGCAACTTTTGAAAATGTACCACATGTCATATACTGGTATATCTTTGTCAATTTAGAGTGTTTGGAGACAAATTGCTATCAAATTGGAGCTAAAGGATTCCGCACACGATCTTATCAATCAAATTGTCATAACACGATCAGGTTTTGGTGCAGGACGGAATACATAAGTGCGGACTTTCTGCATATGAGTAGTTTATGTTGACATCGCGAAAATGTATTAAATCATGGGCTAAAAAGATTTGAATATGACGATGGTAATTGATTCTAATGTTTAAAGAGCAAGTCATTTCCGTGCGATTCATTGATTCAAAAGTCAATTCCTGCACTTGTATAAACTGATTATGTTGACTTTGTGGAATTAAATACCTTAATCAATTTAATCGGTTAACGGAATATAGACAACAATATAAGAATATGAATACCCTCAAGATTTTCCATATCTCCAAAACATTCATTTTCTTAATTTCAAGGGAAATTCAAATTATGAAAATATGTGCGTTTGAGCGCCCTCGGCGAATTAGCATATATTTATTTTCTTCACGTTACGTCATAATGAATGACTTGGGTGTGCGCCGGGGCGTGTTAGTGTTTGGTAGTCACTTCAGGTTGGTAGCACCACGAAGCACACACGCTTTTTCAATATCCCGGTTCCGTCTCAACTTCAGTGACGTGGCATTGGTGGTAGGCCTATATGAATATGACGGCCGCAACGAAAGAAGACATTCAATAGTTACTGAATCAGTTCGAAAGTAGCCAAGCAGAGCTAAAAAGTTCGTTTACAGAGTCACTACAGTCAGCAAGAGAGGAATTTTGGCAAGAAAATAAGAAAACAGCGGAGTGTTTTGAAAAGAAGTTGGCGACGGCCTCTGAGACAAAGTGGAAGAGAGAAGGAAATAAACGCCAGTACGAGTTTAATCAGTTTTCGTTCCGTTTCTGTAGTAAATGATTAAATTTATTAGAAGGATAATTCAGTTACATATGTTTAATAAGAAATGGTTGGCAGCAGCTTTTCTGGTCAGTTTGGAATGGGTCAAATGGACCGTGTAGTATCAATAGGTCTGTTTTGTGTGCCAGGTTAACAATGGCAAAAGGACAGTGATGCGCGTGGCTCACCTTTTATAGAAATTTTGTTCAATTGGTAGGGAGCTAATGTGTCTGAGTAAATAGAAAATCATCCAGCGTGGAAGTGTATTGAATTCTGAATTATCTCAATTGGGTGATTGGCGCGATTATTGGCTCGAAATGTGCGAGTTGGCGCGAATATGATCTGATATGAATTGTCTCTAATAAGTGTAACGTGTTATTTACTTGTAATATAGATCTGTTGACGACCTAATAACCAAGGCCATTGATGACCCAGTAGATGGTAAGGTGCACCTAATTAAAGCTAGATATACCATCGGTACTAGACAGAAGTTGATAAGACTGGCTGACATCAGCGAGCATGGGTGGGCGACCGTGTCAGAGTATGAAACCAACGAGTTGGCAGCTGATGAGGATGATCACAAAAGAATTCAACGGGCCGAATATCGAGCAGGAAAGAAAATCAAGCAGAAGCAAGCTAGCAAGCAAGCGGCAAAAAAGTTCAAAAAAGATGGCGGCGCTCCCGTGGGTGGTGGTTATGGTATGCCTGGTTCTTCTAGTCAGCTTTTTCGTGCAGGAGGGTCCTTCACTGGGCCCATCAACAGGCAAGGGAAAGGCAGTTGCTATTTCTGTGGGAAGTTCGGCCACTGGAGAGAAAGTTGTTCAGCCAGACGGCAGCAGTTCAGTACAAACCAGCCACAAAATGCAGGAAGCATCTAAAGTAAATAGAGCTAAAGTTAAGTATGATAATACATGTAGCATAGATGAATGTATCTGTATGTCAGATGATATAGTATTTGATTATGCAGATTATGAGATAAACGAAGGTAATATTGCGATCAAGGTTTCAGGTAGGCTAAAAAGTCACGCCCAGTTTTGGCGGGAAATTGGGGCCCCACAGTTTATAATGGAAACGATCGAAAACGGGTACGTGATTCCTTTTTATGACGAGCCTCCGATGCAATCATCTACAAATAACAGGTATGCTTATAATAATCACGAATTTGTGTCGGAGGCCATATCTGAGCTGGTAAAATTGGGGTCTGTTGAAATTTGTCAGTCTCCCCCGCACGTTATTAATCCACTCACTAGAGAGATTGCGAAATTTACGTGAAACGTGATACGGGAACGCCAACGGCAAACTACATTAGTCAAAAATAGGTTAGTGTGCCCTCTAGAGGGTGAAATCTATTGTGAATTGGTCAATCGTGGAATTACCGTAAGGCGATTACGATGCGGTTGGTAGCAAAAAATGACGTTCCAAAATGACAAAAAGACGCATTATAAAATGCAGAAAAATGTTATGTTTGTCTTGTTATGAAGCGAATCAAAGTATCCTAATAGAGCAAGTAGAGTCCGACATGTAATAAAATCCATTTTGGTGGTTACAATTTGACCTAGTATAGACCAGAAGAAGTGAATAAATTTCGATTCTTTTCGACGCGAATTCGAACGGGAAGATTACCTATTCATTTGTGTGTGGAAAATGCCGTCCAAAAATCATCTTGCGAAGAGGCGTTTTAGGCAAGATCGAGTCGTGTTACGGCAAATTTGCCGTTAAATTTTGTTTTTGGACGGGGGACAGAAGTTCATGCAACGCCATTTTTCGCCTTGCTTTTTCATTGTTTTAAACATGTTAAACAGCTGTCAAAGTGTTTTGCTTATGGGATTGAGATTTGGCTATAGCCGGGCCATATAGGGTAAGCACAGATTTGAGGTCAAAGGTCATTAAGGGTGTAATTCCAGTACATAGCAAAGAGCTTCAAAATGCTTCTTTTCCTGCAGATTACATGGTATACAGAGGTGCGACTGACACATAAGCATTGACATTAGCTGGTGTCTATATTGTAACAGATTTTGAGTTCAAGATCATGTAGGGGTCAAACATAGTTTATTACTGAAAACAACTTTGAAATTCCCTTTTGCTGCATATTAAGTGCTGTGATCATCAGAACAATGGCATCATGTGCATAGGGTTATAATTACAGTTGGCTTAAACATGGGGAGGGTCTGTTTTGGGGAAATTCTAAAAAGTTTATCCAATTTGAATGAAATTAGTATTATGTGATGTTGATATGATTCAAAACACGATGGAGGTCATTTTAAGGTCATCAGAGGTCAAGTCAAGATCAAATTGTTTTTATTAGATTGTCATTAAACTTAGTGCCTATATTTTTTCACAAAAAGACAATTTTGACCAAAGCCATTTCAAGGTCATCAGAGGTCATTTCAAGGTCACGACTGGACTTCGCGGTCTTACAATCGCAGTAAGCGAGCATGAAAAAGAGCAATGATGAACAGAAGAAAAAGATTCACCCGTTCACTCAATCATGAACAAATAGAACTGGAGCACGCAATATATCATGTCTAGAGTTGAAAATGATATAAGAATAATAATAGTAGTAAATCAATAATAAATATGAAGTATAAATAAATTAAATTAAAGTCATAAAAGTATTTAATGGAGGATATGTATAGATAGAAGAAAATATAATTGAACAAAGTGCAAATAAATTAATTGATCCATGGATAAGTAGTGTAATAATCAGCATGGTAAAAAGAAGATGGTCTCACAAACAGAGAGTTTGCTCTGAAAAAAAATCAGTGAATGGATGGTACAGCTAGCAGGTGAAAAGGGCAGTTAGACCAAACAAAAAGGGCTGCCATTTCCACTGTTCTTTACCCTACAGTGTGCGTACGCATCGTAGTTTGCTCAGGACACGTGCATTTTAAATCGCCTACCGCATTTCATATACAAGAAAGCCATTGAACAGTGTAGCGGCTCGTTCATGCATATCGATAGACGATGTCAAGTGGTCTATAAATAAAACCATGAATGAAATAAGATTGTATAACTATTTATCTATAAATAAAACCATGAATGAAATAAGATTGTATAACTATTTGCCGTCGCGTGATGTCAAAATCGATCGATGCCAAGTTAACTGGTTTACTCACGGAACCACGATCAAAACGAACACAACACAAAGCCAGTGGATTTAAATTGAAAAAAACTGTATAAACTCTGTTTTTTACTGATCATACTCCCTTCGCCATCCGACACCAAACTCTTGTTTTGGTTATTTAGACAACTAATGACATGACATACACCTGTTAAAATACTCGTTTAAAAAAAAAGCCCGCAAAACATCGATGATATGATCTAAACTGGACTGAATGCAGCCAATCGTATTTCATACCAATACAAATGTGGGTTCGATACACCCAAGGGTGAAATGGTGATTCATATCTCTTTATTGAGGTTGTGCATATAACGTATCATACCGTGAATATGACGGACTACTCAAATGCATTCAACAAAAGCATGATCCAATCTACCGCGACATTTAGTCTCACACACAAAGCAAATGCCCTACGATCATATAGGTTGATGACAACATTTGATTGAATGGACTGGACTGCGCCATAATTACGGTGAAGGACACCGGTTAAAATCCTGTGTTTGGAGCCAATCGATAAAAGCATGCAGGGCATCTATAGATATATTTGTTTCAGCATAGCGCCACCATAAATTTATTGTAGTTAAGTTTCGAGGTGAACGGCATTATGAGGTCCGCCCGCACAATGCCGTAACAGGTAACCCGTATGGCGTTTCCAGTGAACGCCTCTTCGCAATCTCTCTACTGTTTCTATTCAGCCAAACGGGAAAAAGAGGCTAATTCTTGACCTGAGGATGGTAAACAAGTTCATTCGCAAGCAATTTGTTAAGTTTGAGGATATGAGAACAGCACTGCTGTTTCTTAGGAAAGGTGGTTTCATGTTCAAATTTGACTATAAAAGTCCGGGTATCATCATATGTGACCGTACAGCACGAATGAGCCGTAAATGTCCTCAATTGTATTCTCAGTTACAGTGTAAAATGGGCATGAAGGTCATATTCATAGGTATTTCAATTTGGTGCTACGTGTATCTCATTAAATGAGGTACACGTAGCACAAATGAATATACGACCTTCATGCCCATTACTAACTCAAATACAATTGAGGACATTACAACTCATTCGTGCTATCAATCATATAAATTCACCCTAGGCATAGAAAATTCTTGGGATTCTCATGGATTCTCATGGAATCTCAATGGTGAAATGCGTTATTTTAGATTTTCTTGCCTGGCATTTGGTTTGAGTTCGGCTCCATTTATTTTTACTAAAATAGTAAGACCGTTGGTAAAGAAGTGGAGAAGCGAAGGCAAGGCAATTGTAGTATTTCTAGATGATGGTCTGGGTTTTGGTGGGTCTTTAGATGAAGCAAAGGAGGCTAGTGATAGTATTAAAGCCGATCTGATTAAGTCTGGATTTGTGCCGAATATCCAAAAGTCGATTTGGAGCCCAACAATAACAGTCCCTCATTTCAAATATTTAGTTTTGGTTTCTCTTTTGTTCAGAAACCAAAAATCAAGGGATTAAAAAGTAGAGCTGATCTGGTTTGCAATCATAACACTATTATTCTGGGAGGACACAGTATAGGGTATATAACCAGAAGTATACAATAGCCTATTGTGCTAACATAATTATTATCATGATTGATATCGGAAATCTATCCCGCGGACGACAGTTGATGCTCTCTGTCGAAGGTAGGTGGCATATTACACTCACGAATTCTAAGCCTAGAAATCATATATACATGCGCGTATATTGAAGGATGGGGCGGGATGGGAGATTTGTTTGTTTGTATGAAACATAAACGATGCATGGAGATGATTTGATTATGAATTAGTTTATTATCCCCGGGAAGCACAACCCATACCTCTTTAAGAGGGGCTCCCCTCCTATATAACCACCTCTTCCTAAATTACCCTTTCCCCTCCTCCTCCCCTACATTCGATATCTTCATCTCGAGCTCTCCTCCCCCTTCTCTTTCATTTCCAATGCTCTCTCTCATCTGTTTCTCTCTCTCCCGGCCCATATCACCCTTGCCCTCCAACAACCCCCCCCCCCCCCCCCCACCCCCCCCACAATCTCCTTTCCCCCCTATCTTCTACTTTTTGCAGTAAAAATTGCTTCAGTAAAGGTCATTAGGTTATTAGAGGTCATATAATGGCCTTCCATCGATTCTGGTACATGGGATTAAGGACATGAATCGATTTTGTTTATAACACCTATACAATTACAATAGTGGCCCTTTTGTAATGTCGAATGCAAATATTTCGATGGTCTATATTTTTTCACAGGTGAATTAGCCAAGGCTTATTCGGTTTTGTAAACCACGTCTTTCAATGTAGATTACCATGCTCGATTTCTCTCCACGTGAATATTGCACTGCGAAATTTAAACATTTCTTTTGTATACTTAGAGTAGGTAACTTCAAATCAAATAATTTTACGACTCACACCACTTATAAGAAACTGAAACCAAAACCGAAACTGACTGACACAAATGTTCGGTTTTAAACAAAAGAGTAGAAACAATGAGTTCGATATCTTATGATTCAAGTGGTTAGGCAGGACAATAGGAAACCACGTGACCAAAACCAAAACCAAAACTAAAACTATATATTTGAAATGAGGCAGTGGTTGGGATATGATATTGATCTAGAGTCTTAACTACAAAGACAATAGTGGGATTTTAAATGTGAAGGCTAGACTTCTGGCCAGTGTGGCGGGAAAAATTGTTTCCACTAGTCTGGCAGTTGGAAATACAGCCAGATTAATGACGAAATCTTTACACGTCTGTGTAGAAGCTAAAGAAAACTGGGAATCCTTTGTTTGTGTGTCGGAAGAAGCCATTAATTAATTAGAGTTTTTGCGGGAAAATATTCGCATTCTCAATTGTGCAAAAGTAGAACCAAAAACAGCAGCATCTAAAATAGTATATTCAGATGCAAGCTACGGTGGGTATGTAGTAGATATGTCAGATGATATTGCTCATGGGCAATGGAATCAAGTTGATGTAAGACGAAGCTCGGCATGGAGAGAGCTTAAGGCCGTAGAAATGGTCATGGCTTCATTTGTCAAGAAACTTGGGGATCATGTTGTGAAATGGTTTACGGATAACCAAAGTGTTGCAGCGATAGCAACAAAAGGCAGTATGAAAACTGAATTACAAGAAATTGCTTTGAACATTTTCAGAATTTGTGTCCAATATAACATATCTTTAGAAGTGGAATGGATCCCTAGATCAGAAAATGAAAGAGCTGATTATATCAGTCGCATTATTGATGCTGATGATTGGGCTATCTCAGATTACATATTTGAGAAATTGGACAAAAGATGGGGTCCTCATACAAAAGATAGATTTGCCAGTTTTTACAATGCAAAGTTGCCAAGATTCGATTCGAGGTTTTGGAACCCTAGTTGTGAAAATATAGACGCATTTACTGTGGATTGGTCTAATGAAAATAACTGGTTAGTGCCACCTATCCACCTCATTCGGAGAGTCCTATTTCACATGATGCGTTCGGGGGCAGCAGGAACTCTTTATTTGCCCTCAGTGGTATTCGGCCCCTTTTTGGCCGATATTGTTCCCAGATGGACAGACTCCTATAGTTGGAGTGGTGGATATACAGGAATTACAGTATTTTCCTGATATGTTTGTAAGCGGCAGATACAATAACGAGCAGTTCGTTAAACAAATAGCCAGAAGTGCTATTCTGGCGGTAAGAGTCCAGTTTTAATCGAATGCGTTGAGCAAAATCGGTTGGATTTGAAATCCTAATAATTTTGATATTTTAAGAGAAACATATTCTGTAAATTGAGTATGCCATGATATTGGTAATGAATTTTCGAGGAAATACAAAGAACTTTATATAAATGAAATGTAACAAATATTAAAGCTTGCAACGAAGAAATATAGTTGCATGCTAATATAGCAGGAATTTATGAAGATTGATTTGGTACTCGATGCGTGAAGAACAGCATTGACAAGAAGTGAAAATTAGTAAGTATAGGTAGAGTAATCAGACAGTGTTAGAACTATTAGTAGGCCTCAATACATTTGACTGCGGAATTCTTAAAAATTGTTTTTATTTGATTTGCAGGTAATCTTCCAGAGTGGTATGTTCAGATGCAGGATACGAAGAGCATGATGAACTGAACAAATTAGCATCAGAATTGCTTGGTGTGACATTAAACTCTAGAGCCGATTCAACTATAAAACAATATGGGGGAGCATTTTGCAATTGGTGCTCATGGGCTGACAGATTTGGAAAGTCGTAAATACCAGCGGACCCCTATTATGTTTCATTATATCTCATTCATGTCAGTCATTCAGCCAACACACCAGCACCTATTTTGAAAGCCACTGCTGCTATTTCATGGGCTCATAAATTGGCAGGGAGTTCAGATCCTTGTCTTTCTCCAATTGTTAAGAATGCTGCTGAGAGTTTGAAACGTAAATTAGCATCTCCTACCGTTAAAAAGGAGCCTATAACAGCAGAAATTCTGGTTAAAGTATATGATCACTATTGTGCAGATGTGTCCATCAAGAATTTGCTTGCTATTAGAACTGTAACAATGTGGTTGATAGCTTATGCAGGGTTTCTCCGTTTTGATGAACTTTCTGAGATAAAAAGAGAGCATGTAACATTTGAGTTATCCTATATGTCAATTCTGATTCCTTCTAGCAAGACAGACATTTATAGGCAAGGTAAATCAGTTATTATAGCACGTCTGACATCAAGAGTTTGTCCTGTTCGTATGTTACAGAAGTATTTAGAGTTAGCTCAGGTCCAAGATTCATGTTCATTCATTTTCAGGGGTTTGTCTGCCACAAACATGGGTTACAAATTGCGTAAGGATAACCGACCAATGTCATATACTAGAGTTCTCGAAGTCATTATGGATGCGCTCAAGCAATAGTTGGCGACAGATCAAAATTTGGTGTTCATAGCCTGCGTTCAGGGGGTGCCATAGAGGCAGCTAATGCGGGGGTGCCTGAAAGGTTATTTAAG